>NC_042619.1:4267510-4552189 GCF_901001135.1 Rhinatrema bivittatum | reverse complement strand
AGTACAAGGATCGGTGAGCCTCCTAGGCAGGGGAGCACACACGGATCGGTGAGCCTCCTGTGGCAGGATAGTACACAAGATCGGTGAGCCTCCTATGGCAGGGTAGTACACATGGATCGATGAGCCTCCTGTGGCAGGGTAGTACACAAGGATCGGTGAGCCTCCTGTGGCAGGGTAGTATACATGGATCGGTGAGCCTCCTGTGGCAGGGTAGTACACATGGATCGGTGAGCCTCCTGTGGCAGGGTAGTATACATGGATCGGTGAGCCTCCTGTGGCAGGGTAGTATACATGGATCGATGAGCCTCCTGTGGCAGGGTAGTATACATGGATCGGTGAGCCTCCTGTGGCAGGGTAGTACACATGGATCGGTGCGCCTCTTGTGGCAGGGTAGTACACAAGGATAGGTGAGCCTCCTGTGGCAGGGTAGTACACATGGATCGGTGAGCCTCCTGTGGCAGGGGAGCACACATGGATAGGTGAGCCTCCTGTGCAGGGGAGCACACACGGATAGGCGAGCCTCCTTGGCAGGATAGTACACAAGGATCGGTGAGCCTCCTGTGGCAGGGTAGTACACATGGATAGGTGAGCTCTTGTGGCAGTGGAGGACACACAGATTGGTGAGCCTCCTGTGGCAGGGGAGGGCACACAGAATGGTGAGCCTCCTGTGGCAGGGTAGTACACACAGAATGGTGAGCCTCCTGTGGCAGAGGAGGGCACACAGAATGGTGAGCCTCCTGTGGCAGGGAGCACACCCGATCGGTGATCCTCCTGTGGCAGGGTAGTACACACAGAATGGTGAGCCTCCTTGGCAGGGTATTTATTTATTTATTTAAGGTCTCTTTATACCGACATCCGTTGACACATCGCAGGTTTACAAAAAACAAAAACTTTTGGGCGGAGCCCTTACATATAACAGCGGAACAAGATTAACTTTTGGGCGGGGCCCTTACGTATAACCAATAGAGTACATTAAACAGGGGGGTGAAAACTAGATATAATATAAATCAATATGAGTAAACCAACTATATACACAGATAGGAGAGTTCAAAGTACAAAAACATCAGGGTAGTACACATGGATCCTTAAGCCTTCTGTGGCAGGGTAGTACACACGGGTCGGTGAGCCTACTATGGCAGGGAGCACTCATGGATCAGTGAGCCTTCTGTGGCAGGGGAGTACACATGGATTCGTGAGCCTCCTGTGGCAGGGGAGCACACACGGATCGGTGAGCTTCCTTGGCAGGATAATACACACGGATCAGTGAGCCTACTATGGCAGGGTAGTACTCACGGATCCTTAAACCTCCTGTGACAGGGTAGTACCCACGGATCGGTGAGCCTCCTGTGGCAGGTTAGAAGTACACACGGATCCTTGAGCCTCCTAAGCAGGGGAGGACACACAGAATGGTGAGCCTCCTGTGGCAGGGGAGCACACACGGATGGGTGAGCATCCTTGGCAGGATATACAAGGATCGGTGAGAATCCTGTGGCAGGGGAGTACACACTGATAGGTGAGCCTCCTTGGTAGATAGTACACAAGGATCGGTGAGAATCCTGTGGCAGGGGAGCAACACGGATAGGTGAGCCTCCTTGGCAGTATAGTACACAAGGATCGGTGAGAATCCTGTGGCAGGGGAGCACACGGATAGGTGAGCCTCCTTGGCAGTATAGTACACAAGGATCGGTGAGCCTCCTAAGCAGGGGAGGACACACAGAATGGTGAGCCTCCTGTGGCAGGGGAGCACACACGGAAGGGTGAGCATCCTTGGCAGGATAGTATACAAGGATCGGTGAGAATCCTGTGGCAGGGGAGTACACACTGATAGGTGAGCCTCCTTGGTAGGATAGTATACAAGGATCGGTGAGAATCCTGTGGCAGGGGAGTACACACTGATAGGTGAGCCTCCTTGGCAGTATAGTACACAAGGATCGGTGAGAATCCTGTGGCAGGGGAGCACACACGGATAGGTGAGCCTCCTTGGCAGTATAGTACACAAGGATCGGTGAATCCTGTGGCAGGGGAGCACACACGGATAGGTGAGCCTCCTTGGCAGTATAGTACACAAGGATCGGTGAGCCTCCTAAGCAGGGAGGACACACAGAATGGTGAGCCTCCTGTGGCAGGGGAGCACACACGGATGGGTGAGCATCCTTGGCAGGATAGTATACAAGGATCGGTGAGAATCCTGTGGCAGGGGACACACACGGATGGGTGAGCATCCTTGGCAGGATAGTATACAAGGATCGGTGAGAATCCTGTGGCAGGGGAGTACACACTGATAGGTGAGCCTCCTTGGCAGGATAGTACACAGGATCGGTGAGCCTCCTGTGGCAGGGGAGTACACATGGATTCGTGAGCCTCCTGTGGCAGGGGAGTACACACGGATAGGTGAGCTTCCTTGGCAGGATAGTACACAAGGATCGATGAGAATCCTGTGGCAGGGTAGTACACACGGATCTTAAGCCTCCTGTGGCAGGGAGTACACATGATCGGTGAGCCTCCTGTGGTAGAGGAGCACACACGGATCGGTGAGCCTCCTGTGGCAGGGGAGCACTCATGGATTGATGAGCCTCCTGTGGCAGGGTAGTACACACAGATCGGTGAGCCTCCTGTGGTAGGGAGCACACACGGATCGGTGAGCCTCCTGTGGCAGGGTAGTACACACAGATCGGTGAGCCTCCTGTGGCAGGGGAGTACACTGTCATCATACCGCTCTTCCCAGGATGCCCACAGAGGGACATTTGGGATGCACCCGTGTGATTTGGGCTCTGGTAGCCCTTCTCCCTCATTTCCTTTTAAATTATGATTTTCATTCACACTTATCTGTCCTCTCTCTCTTCTCCTCTCTCTCTTGAAAGCAGCCTGATCTGAATGTAATGCTCCTTTATATAAACATTTGGGGGTTTGGCCTGCCAATTTATTACTCTTACAGAAAACCTTTGGTAGAGGGATTTAAAGAGTAAACTGCATTATGCTCGTGGATATTCTGGGATGGAAAAAGGCATTTCTTCTTTAATATTGCAGATCAGTATCCTGCTTCAGAGAGAGCCAGGAAGGGCGTGCAGAGGAGCAGGCTCCCTTCTCATCGCACACCTTCATTTCCCACAAGCAGGGATTCAGGCATCGAATCCTCCTGTAAACTCTTCAGGGTAGGGACTTGCATGCATCGGTGAGCCTCCTGTGGCAGTTTTGCACCGGCAGCGAGGTATATAGAGCACTACTCTCTTTTTTGAGATTGCGATTCATACGGTGGAGTCCCTGTAAAGACCCTCTCCGATCTCCTCTGCCAGTGCTGCTAGTACTGAAGACCCTTCTGACTTCCCATGGCCGAACAAATCTTAGCATCTGCCAGAGGGGAGCGGAGGGGAAGGGTTAATTCTAACAAATGAGAGCCGGAAAGCACCAGGGAGAGCAGCTGAACTGGAAGACCAGCAGCACCATCTAGTGTTAATGTGGAGCACTGCAGGGAGAAGAGATAGCTGCAGCCACCTCACTAAACCCACAGAATGACAGAAACCCGACTCACTTTCAGATCCAGATCACTTTATTCACGTGACAATTTTCTATCTCTTGCCAAAGTAATAACATACAGTGATTTCAGATAAAAAAAAAGTGTCATTAAAGAGCATGCAAAGACTGATGGAGCGGTCATACCTGGTGATATTTGTGCAGGACATGGGAAACCATGACTCCTCAGCTCTGTCATTTACTTTCTCTGTGTTTATGCCCCTGTCCTGCCCACCACTTAGCGGCTAACTATTTCGTCAGATAAGTAGTTAGCAGGCTCAGTGTGGCTGGATATTCACCCACTGTCACTCAGCCAGAGAAGATCTCATTTATCCGACTAAGTGGCATTGACTATCAGGTCTCCTGTGTCAAACTTCTAATCCCAGTCCAGACACTGACTCTGTAAGTAACGCTGGGGCGAGTCACTTTTTCTCCCTGTGATTCAGTTCTCATCCCAGGTCTGCCACTGATTCTTTCTGCAGGACATTGGGTTAGTCACTTTACCTCTCTATGCCTCACTTCTAACCCATTCCATACTGATTCCCTACTCCCATAGCAACCTAAACTTAACTAAGAACCGAACAAAATTAAGATGGAGGCATCAGTCCTGCAGCAAGAGGGGGCCTTCCAGTCTTTAGCATCGAGTGTCACATGTACGATTTTTTACCCGCCAGTGAGAGACCGTATGTGAGCACCCTGTGCAAAGAGCTCCTGGCTCTCAGAGAACGAGTCCGATCTCTGGAGGCTAGAGTGGCAGACCTGGAGGAGCTGAGGCAGACAGAGAGGTATATAGAGATGAGACCTTCAGGGACATAGTAGTCAAGTCCCAACTTCAGACTGGCAGCCCTGGTGCTGCCTTGGAGGAAGAAGGTCTCATGATGGGAGAGCACCAACCAGGTGCAGCAGGAAAGGATCCTGTAGCAAGGACCTGCTCTCCAGGTGATGCATTGTCCTTTCGCACTGAGGATATCTCCCCAAGGCCTACTGCCCAGGAGGGAAGGGTTAGGTCGGCCATCATAGTTGGTGATTCGATTATTAGGAATGTAGATAGCTGGGTGGCTGGTGGGCGTGAGGACCGCCTGGTAACTTGCCTACCTGGTACGAAGGTGGCGGACCTTATGCATCACTAGATAGGTTTTAGACAGTGCTGGGGAGGAGCCGGCTGTCGTGGTACATGTGGGCACCAACGACATGGGAAAATGTGGGAGGGAGTTCTGGAAGCCAAATTTAGGCTCTTAGGTAGAAAGCTTAAATCCAGAACCTCCAGGGTAGCATTCTCTGAAATGCTCCCTGTTCCACGCGCAGGTCACCAGAGGCAGGCAGAGCTCCGGAGTCTCAATGCCTGGATGAGACAATGGTGCAGGAAGAGGGATTCAGTTTTGTTAGGAACTGGGGAACCTTTTGGGGAAGGGGGAGTCTCTTCGAAGGGATGGGCTCCACCTTAACCAGGGTGGAACCAGACTGCTGGTGCTAACCTTTAAAAAGGAGATAGCACAGCTTTTAAACTAGAACAAAGGGGAAAGCCGACAGTCGCTCAGCAGCGCATGGTTCGGAGAGACGTATCTTAAAGGATACTAATGATGCATTAGAATTAGGCATCCCAACAGTGAGGTTCCAATAATTAGAAAAGTAGTCCAAGTGCCTGTAACTAAAAACTCACCTGAGCTAAAAAATTCTAACTTATCCCTATCAATTAAAAAGCAGAATAAAATACAAACAAAAAACAAGCTTTGAAATGTTTGTATGCTAATGCCAGAAGTCTAAGAAGTAAGATGGGAGAGTTAAAGTGAATAGCAGTGAATGATGACACAGACATACAGAAAAGCAGTTTTTTCTGCGTTAATTTGCTGAGCACTACTAAACCAGTACAGAAAAGCAGAAAAAACTGCTTTTCTGTACTGCCTCCTACTTAATATCGTTGAGATATTATGTAGGAGGAACAACTCTTTAAAATAATAATAATAAAAGAAAAAGTTTTAAAAAAGCACTGGTAGGGGTTAGGTAAATGGATGCTGATAACTTCAATGTCCATTCTCCGACCTGACTACCAGCACCGGAGTGTATAAATCATCAATATTAAAGTGTCGGGCACTAAATATTAATGTATTCACTCCTTCACTTATTAACCATTGGTCCTTTTCACTAACATTTGTCAGTGAAAGGACCAATCCCTTTCAGGACAGCCTTCAGAAAGGTGATTGGTCCTTTCACTGAAGGGACACTAAAGGGACCAATCAGCAATAAGTGAAGGAGTGAATAAATTAAGATTAAGTGCCCGACACTTTAATATTGATTTATCAGCTCCTTCTGGTGCCCATAGTCAAGTTTGGAGAATGGATGCTGAATTTATCAGCGTCCACTTTCCTAATCCCTGCATGTGCGCTGGTTAGGAAAATGGGACACTGATAAATTCAGCATCTGATTTTTAAATTGGTGGACAGCCATGGACAGCGGATGTATTTCCAGCTCGTGCTGTCAAGGAGTATACTATCCTCCACCTGGACAAAATGGTCAGACAGATGATGAAATGCTAAGAGAAATCAGGGAAGCAAACCAATTAGCAGTGCAATAATAATGGGAGATTTCAATTACCCAGCGTGCAAGGAACAAGTGACAAAGTCCATCACTTGTTCCTTGCACGCTGGGTTCGTTGATTTGATTGATGTGCAAGACATATCTGCTTCATGCTTTTGCTTAGATTTCAATTACCCCAATATTGACTGGGTAAATGTAACATCAGGACTTGCTAGAGAGATAAAGTTCCTGGATGTAATAAATGATTGCTTCATGGAGCAATTGGTTCAGGAACCAACAAGAGAGGGAGCTATTTTAGATTTAATTCTTAGTGAAATGCAGGATTTGGTGAGAGAGGTAATGGTGGTGGGGCCACTTGGCAATAGTGATCATAACATGATCAGATTTAAACTAAAACTGGAAGGGGACAATAAGTAAATCTGCAGCTCTAACACTAAACTTTCAAAAGGGAAACTTTGATAAAATGAAAATAGTCAGAAAAAAACTGAAAGGTGCAGCTGCAAAGGTTAAAAGTGTTCAACGGCTTGGACATTGTTTAAAAATACAATCCTAGAGGCGCAGTCCATATGTATTCCACGCATTAAGAAAGGTGAAGGAAGGCAAAACGATTACCGTCATGGTTAAAAGGTGAGGTGAAAGAGGCTATTTTAGCCAAAACGAATCCTTCAAAAATTGGAGAAGGATAAAATCTGAAGAAAATAGGATAAACATAAGCAATGTCAAGTAGGGTAAAACATTGATAAGACAGGCGAAGAGAGAATTTGAAACGAAGTTGGCCATAGAGGAAAAAAACTCATAATAAAACTTTTAAAATATATCCGAAGCAAGAAAATGAGAGAGACTCAGTTAGACCATTAGATGACCAAGGGGGTTAAAGGGGCTCTTAGGGAAGATGAGGCCATTGCAGAAAAACTAAATGAATTCTTTGCTTCCATGGATACTAATGAGGATGTTGGGGAGATACCAGTTCCGGAGATAAGAACATAAGAACATAGAAAATGCCATACTGGGTCAGACCAAGGGTCCATCAAGCCCAGCATCCTGTTTCCAACAGTGGCCAATCCAGGCCATAAGAACCTGGCAAGTACCCAAAACTAAGTCTATTCCATGTAACCATTGCCAATGGCAGTGGCTATTCTCTAAGTGAACTTAATAGCAGGTAATGGACTTCTCCTCCAAGAACTTATCCAATCCTTTTTTAACACAGCTACTAACTGCACTAACCACATCCTCTGGCAACAAATTCCAGAGTTTAATTGTGCGTTGAGTAAAAAAGAACTTTCTCCGATTAGTTTTAAATGTGCCCCATGCTAACTTCATGGAGTGCCCCCCAGTCTTTCTACTATCCGAAAGAGTAAATAACCGATTCACATCTACCCGTTCTAGACCTCTCATGATTTTAAACATCTCTATCATATCCCCCCTCAGTCTTCTCTTCTCCAAGCTGAAAAGTCCTAACCTCTTTAGTCTTTCCTCATAGGGGATTTGTTCCATTCCCCTTATCATTTTGGTAGCCCTTCTGTCTGTACCTTCTCCATCGCAATTATATCTTTTTTGAGATGCGGCGACCAGAATTGTACACAGTATTCAAGGTGCGGTCTCACCATGGAGCGATACAGAGGCATTATGACATTTTCCGTTTTATTCATCATTCCTTTTCTAATAATTCCCAACATTCTGTTTGCTTTTTTGACTGCCGCAGCACACTGCACCGACGATTTCAATGTGTTATCAACTATGACACCTAGATCTCTTTCTTGGGTTGTAGCACCTAATATGGAACCCAACATTGTGTAATTATAGCATGGGTTATTTTTCCCTATATGCATCACCTTGCACTTATCCACATTAAATTTCATCTGCCATTTGGATGCCCAATTTTCAGTCTCACAAGATCTTCCTGCAATTTATCACAATCTGCTTGTGATTTAACTACTCTGAACAATTTTGTGTCATCTGCAAATTTGATTATCTCACTCGTATTTCTTTCCAGATCATTTATAAATATATTGAACAGTAAGGGTCCCAATACAGATCCCTGAGGCACTCCACTGTCCACTCCCTTCCACTGAGAAAACTGCCCATTTAATCCTACTCTCTGTTTCCTGTCTTTTAGCCAGTTTGCAATCCACGAAAGGACATCGCCACCTATCCCATGACTTTTTACTTTTCCTAGAAGCCTCTAATGAGGAACTTTGTCAAATGCCTTCTGAAAATCCAAGTATACTATATCTACCGGTTCACCTTTATCCACATGTTTATTAACTCCTTCAAAAAAGTGAAGCAGATTTGTGAGGCAAGACTTGCCTGGGTAAAGCCATGCTGACTTTGTTCCATTAAACCATGTCTTTCTATATGTTCTGTGATTTTGATGTTTAGAACACTTTCCACTATTTTTCCTGGCACTGAAGTCAGGCTAACCGGTCTGTAGTTTCCCGGATCGCCCCTGGAGCCCTTTTTAAATATTGGGGTTACATTTGCTATCCTCCAGTCTTCAGGTACAATGGATGATTTTAATGATAAGTTACAAATTTTTACTAATAGGTCTGAAATTTCATTTTTTAGTTACTTCAGAATGCTGGGGTGTATACCATCTGGTCCAGGTGATTTACTACTCTTCAGTTTGTCAATCAGGCCTACCACATCTTCTAGGTTCACCGTGAGTTGATTCAGTCCATCTGAATCATTACCCATGAAAACCTTCTCCTTTATGGGTACCCCCAACATCCTCTTCAGTAAACACCGAAGCAAAGAAATCATTTAATCTTTCTGCGATGGCCTTATCTTCTCTAAGTGCCCCTTTAACCCCTCGATCATCTAACGGTCCAACTGACTCCCTCACAGGCTTTCTGCTTTGGATATATTTTAAAAGTTTTTACTGTGAGTTTTTGCCTCTACAGCCAGGTGATGAATCAGACAAACTGAACGAAATCACTCTGACCCTGGAAGATGTAGTAGGCCAGATTGACAAACTAAAGAGTAGCAAATCACCTGGACCGGATGGTATGCATCCTAGGGTTCTGAAGGAACTAAAAAATGAAATATATGATCTGTTAGTTAACATTTGTAACCTATCATTAAAAACATCCATTGTACCTGAAGACTGGAGGGTGGCCAATGTAACCCCAATATTTAAAAAAGGCTCCAGGGGCGATCCGGGTAACTATAGACCAGTGAGCCTGCCGTCAGTGCCGGGAAAAATAGTGGAAACTATTCTCAAGATCAAAATCGTAGAGCATATAGAAAGACATGATTTAATGGGACACAGTCAACATGGATTTATCCAAGGGAAGTCTTGCCAAACAAATCTGCTTCATTTTTGAAGGGGTTAATAAACATGTGAATAAAGGTGAACTGGTAGATGTAGTGTATTTGGATTTTCAGAATGCGTTTGACAAAGTCCCTCATGAGAGGCTTCTAAGAAAACTAAAAAGTCATGGGATAGGAGGCGATGTCCTTTCGTGGATTACAAGCTGGTTAAAAGTCAGGAAACAGAGTAGGATTAAATGGTCAATTTTCTCAGTGGAAAAGGGTAAACAGTGGAGTGCCTCAGGGATCTGTACTTGGACCATTACTTTTCAATATATATAAATGATCTGGAAAGGAATACGACGAGTGAGGTTATCAAATTTGCGGATGATACAAAATTATTCAGAGTAGTTAAATCACAAGCGGACTGTGATACATTTCAGGAGGACCTTGCAAGACTGGAAGATTGGGCATCCAAATGGCAGATGAAATTTAATGTGGACAAGTGCAAGGTGTTGCATAAGGGAAAAATAATCCTTGCTGTACTTACACGATGTTAGGTTCCATATTAGGAGCTACCACCCAGGAAAAAGATCCAGGCATCATAGTGGATAATACTTTAAAATCGTCGGCTCAGTGTGCTGCAGGAGTCAAAAAAGCAAATAGAATGTTAGGAATTATTAGGAAGGGAATGGTTAATAGAAGGGAAAATGTCATAATGCCTCTGTATCGCTCCATGGTGAGACCACACCTTGAATACTGTGTACAATTCTGGTCGCCGCATCTCAAAAAAGATATAATTGCGATGCAGAAGGTACAGAGAAGGGCAACCAAAATGATAAGGGGATGGAACAACTCCCTATGAGGAAAAGCTGAAGAGGTTAGGACTTTTCAACTTGGAGAAGAGATGGCTGAGGGGGGATATGATAGAGGTCTTTAAGATCATGAGAGGTCTTGAACGAGTAGATGTGAATCGGTTATTTACACTTTCGAATAATAGAAGGACTAGGGGCACTTCATGAAGTTAGCAAGTAGCACATTTAAAACTAATCGTAGAAAGTTCTTTTTTCACTCGACACACAATAAAGCTCTGGAATTTGTGGTCAGAGGATGGTTGGTTAGTGCAGTTAGTGTAGCTGAGTTCAAAAAAGGTCTGGATAAATTCTTGGAGGAAAAGTCCATTAACAAGCTATACTCAAGTTTACTCAGGGGTAGATTTTTTTACAAAGGCCGCGATCGCGTACTTGTGTTGGCGCACCGGCGCCAACAAAGTACGCTGGGATTTTATAAAGATACGCGCGTAGCTTATAAAATCCTGGATCGGCGCTGCGCAAGGCTGCCGATTTGGGCAGCCGGCACGCGCCGAGCAGCGCAGCCTGCCTCCGTTCCCTCCGAGGCCGCTCCTAAATCGGAGCGGCCCTCGGAGGGGAACTTTCTTTCGCCCTCCCCTCACCTTCCCCTCCCTTCCCCTCCCTTCCCCTACCTAACCCACCCCCCTGGCCCTATCTAAAACCCCCCCCCCTACCTTTATCCATGGATTACGCCTCCCGGAGGGAGACGTAATTCACGCATGCCAGCGGGCTGATGGCGTGCCGAGGACCCGACCCGGGGACGGTTACGGAGGGCACTGCCACGCCCCCGGATGCCCTGGGCCGAAACCACGTCCCCGAAGCTCGTCCCCGAAATGCCGCATCCCGCCCTCAAAATGCAGCGTTGTTGGGCCCCCGCCCCCGACACGCCCCCTAAAAAAAAAACCCCGGGGCTCTGCGCACACGGCAGCCTATGCAAAATAGGCACGCCGGCACACGAGGGCCCTGCTCGCGTAAATCCGGGCGGATTTACGCGAGAAGGACTTTAAAAATACACCTGTTCGGAATAGCCACTGCCTATTAATTGCAATCAGTAGCATGGGATCTTCTTAATGTTTGGGTAATTGCCAGGTTCTTGTGGCCTGGATTGGCCTCTGTTGGAAACAGGATGCTGGGCTTGATGGACCCTTGGTCTCTGACCCAGCATGGCAACTTCTTATGTTTCTATGTTCTTATGCTCCATGCAGGTTACCCCCATGTTTCTGTTAAGGGCAGTAAACTGCCGCTCTGTGCAGGTTACCCCCATGTTTCTGTTAAGGGCAGTAACTGCTGCTCTGTGCAGGTTACCCCCATGTTTCTGTTAAGGGCAGTAACTGCCGCGCTCCATGCAGGTTACCCCCATGACTTCTGTTAAGGGCAGTAACTGCCGCTCCATGCAGGTTACCCCCATGATTCTGTTAAGGGCAGTAAACTGCCGCTCCGTGCAGGTTACCCCCAGAATTCTGTTAAGGGTAGTAACTGCCCGCTCCAATGCAGGTTACCCCCATGTTTCTGTTGAGGATAGCACTACTGCCGCTCCATGCAGGTTACCCCCACGTTTCTGTTGAGGGTAGTGACTGCTGCTGGGGGTGGGGCACAGCCCAGAGTTCGGAGGCTGCAGGTAGGGTGGGGACTGGAGACAGCCTAAGCTTCATTTATAACACAGCAGGGAAGGGGGTGGGATGGAGGGGTCTGCTGCTCTGTGAATCACATCTATTTCTTAACTTGGAAGGGTTTGTGGGAGAAGGGGTGCAGGACCCAGCAGGGCTGTGCAGCACATATTTTTATGGAGCGCTAGGAGAGCAGTTCCGCTTACCAGGAGATGTGTTCTTGGACCACGGCTCGACCCCACAGGAACTCTGAAGAGGTTGCTGCGGCAGGCGAGGCATGCCCGAGCATGGGCTGGGGTAGGAGCGAGGCTGGACTGAAGACATATGACTGAAGATACTGACCCTCCTCCAGACCTGCACACTTCGGGAAGACCATCAACGCAATGGTGGTCGTAGTACAGTCCTTCGACCGTTCCAAGCCCTTTTGGACCTGCTGCTGGGTAACAGCAAGAAGCGGCAGGCTGGATGGAGGCCAGAAGCAGCGAAGACCGTAACATGGAGGTTCAGACGAAACACTCAGGAACAAGGATAAAGTTTCATGGGGGTAACCTGCACGGAGCAGCAGTTACTACCCTTAACAGAAACATGGGGGTAACCTGCATGGAGCGGCAGTTACTACCCTTAACAGAAAACATGGGGGTAAACCTGCATGGAGCATAAGAACATAAGAACATAGAAATTGCCATGCTGGGTCAGACCAAGGGTCCATCAAGCCCAGCATCCTGTTTCCAACAGTGGCCAATCCAGGCCATAAGAACCTGGCAAGTACCCAAACACTAAGAAGAACCCATGCTACTGATGCAATTAATAGCAGTGGCTGTTCTCTAAGTAAACTTGATTAATAGCCATTAATGGACTTCTCCTCCAAGAACTTATCCAAACCTTTTTTGAACCCAGCTACACTAACTGCACTAACCACATCCTCTGGCAACAAATTCCAGAGCTTTATTGTGCGTTGAGTAAAAAGAAGTTTTTCCGATTAGTCTTAAATGTGCCCCATGCTAACTTCATGGAGTGCGCCCTAGTCCTTCTATTATCCGAAAGTATAAATAACCGATTCACATATATTCGTTCAGACCTCTCATGATCTTAAAGACCCCTATCATATCCCCCCTCAGCCTTCTCTTCTCCAAGCTGAAAGTCCTAACCTCTTCAGGCTTTCCTCATAGGGGAGCTGTTCTATTCCCCTTATCATTTTAGTCGCCCTTCTCTGTACCTTCTCCATTGCAACTATATATTTTTTGACATGCAGTGACCAGAATTGTACACAGTATTCAAGGTGCGGTCTCACCATGGAGCGATACAGAGGCATTATGACATTTTCCGTTCTATTCACCATTCCCTTCTTAATAATTCCCCACATTCTGTTTGCTTTTTTGACTGCTGCACCACACTGAGCCGATGATTTTAAAGTATTATCCACTATGATGCCTAGATCTTTTTCTTAAGTGGTAACTCCTAATATGGAACCTAACATCGTGTAACTACAGCAAGGGTTATTTTTCCTATATGCAATGCCTTGCACTTGTCCACATTAAATTTCATCTGCCATCTGGATGACCAATCTTCCAGTCTTGCAAGGTCCTCCTGTAATGTATCACAATCCGCTTGTGATTTAACAACTCTGAATAATTTTGTATCATCCGCAAATTTAATAACCTCACTCGTCGTATTCCTTTCCAGATCATTTATAAATATATTGAAAAGCACCGGTCCAAGTACAGATCCCTGAGGCACTCCACTGTTTACCCTTTTCCACTGAGAAAATTGCCCATTTAATCCTACTCTCTGTTTCCTGTCTTTTAGCCAGTTTGTAATCCATGAAAGGACATCACCACCTATCCCATGACTTTTTAGTTTTTGTAGAAGCATCTCATGAGGGACTTTGTCAAATGCCTTCTGAAAATCCAAGTACACTACCATCTTCCGGTTCACCTTTATCCACATGTTTATTAACCTCTTCCAAAAAATGAAGTAGATTTGTTAGGCAGGCACTTTTCATTCTCTCTGCTCCTTCAGGCATATATACTATGTTGCAGATTTTAGTTTCATCCAGAAATAGACATAGGTATCTAAAGGTCTGTATCATCTCTCCCCTGCACCTCCTCTCTTCCAGGAGATACATATCCATATCCTTCAGCCTCTCCTCATAGGTCTTCCGATACAGACCCCACACTATTTTCATCACCCTTCTTTGGACTGCCTCTATCCTGTTTTTATCCTTTTTGAGATACAGGCTCGAGAACTGAATAAAATACTCCATGTGAGGCCTCACCAAAGACCTGTAC
Organism: Rhinatrema bivittatum; assembly: GCF_901001135.1. Taxonomy (NCBI): domain Eukaryota; kingdom Metazoa; phylum Chordata; class Amphibia; order Gymnophiona; family Rhinatrematidae; genus Rhinatrema; species Rhinatrema bivittatum. The sequence goes on along the minus strand of NC_042619.1, from coordinate 4,538,149 downwards.
AAGGGCATTATCACCTCCTTTCTCTTCCTGGTTATTCCTCTCTCTACGCAGCCCAGCATTCTTGTGACTTTAGCTATCACTTTGTCATATTGCTTCTCCACCTTCATATCCCCGGATCCTATCACCCCAAGCCCTCTCTTGGTCCGTACACATCTGTTTTTCACCCCCCATCAGATACAGCTCTTTTGGATTACCACTTCCCAGATGCATGACTCTGCACTTCTTTATTTATTTATTTATTTATTTAGAGTTTTTATATACCGGCAATCATGAAAACATATCTTGCTGGTTTACATAGAATGGGGGTGCAATAAAATACATAGAACTTAAGAACAAAGAACTAGAACTGTGGTGACAGAAGGTACAGTTACATTTAACAAGGTGGCCAAACTTGGAGTAGGAAAAATAGAAAAGAGGATAGAAAATGGTTAAACAATATACAATTTAAATGTAGTATACAAAATAGATAAATGTTATAAACAAACGGCAAGGTGATTTAGGAGTTATTGGATTGTGTCATTGAGTTGTGTCCGGAAAGGCTTGCTTGAATAACCAAGTCTTAAGTTTTTTCCTAAAATTTGGGAGGCAAGGCTCCTGTCTGAGGTCTGTAGGAATGGAATTCCACAGTAGAGGGCCAGCTGTGGAGGTGGCACGATCTCTTACGGTAATGTGTTTGGTCGTTTTCGCTGGGGGAACCAGGAGGGAACCTCTATATGCATCTCTGGTAGGTCTAGTGGAATTATGTACTTGGAGAGGGAATTGGAGATCGAGAGTGGTGAGTTGATGTATAGTTTTATAGGCATTGAATCCCAGTTGCTAAATTTTCAACCACACTTTAAGTTTTCTTAAATCCCTTTTCATTCTCTCTGCTCCTTCAGGCATGTACACTATGTTGCAGATCTTAGTATCATCCACAAACAGACAAACTTTACCTTCTGTCCCTTCCACAATATCGCTCACAAAGTTATTGAACAGAACCGGTCCCAACATTGATCCCTGTGGCACTCCACTTAACATGACTCTCTCTTCAGAGTAGGCTCCATTTACCATTACCTGGTGTCTCCTTTCAGTCAACCAATTTTAAATCCTGGCCACCACCTTGGTGCTCACTCCCAAGCTTTTAATTTTATTCATAAGCTACCTATGTGGGACCGTAGCAAAAGCTTTGCTGAAATCCAAGTAGATCACATCAAGCATGGTTCCTTGATCCAGTTCTTTAGTCACCAAATGAAGAAAATCAATCAGATGTGTTCAGGACCTTCGCCTGGTGAATCAATGCTGCATCAGCTCCAGCAGGCAACCATATTGTAGATAGTTCATATCTTTTCCTTCGACAGCGTCTCCATAACCTTTCCCACCACTGATGTGAGGCTACCTGACTTGCAATTTCCAGCCTCTTCTCTGCTAGCACTCTTGTGATGCAGGACCACCACTGCTCCTCTCCTATCCCATGGCACTATTTCTGTTTCCAGGGGTCTATTAACAGGTCCTTCAGCAGACCCAACCAGCACATCTCTGAGCTCTCTCAGTATCCTGGGATGAATCCCATCCAGCCCATGGCCTTGTCCAGTTTCAGTTTTCCCAGCTCTTCCCATGCATTCTCCTCTGTAAATGGAATTTTGTCTACCCATCTATGATTTTGTCTACCATCAATGCCTTTCTCCAGGATCTACTTTAGTGAACACTGAACTGAAGTATTTATTTAATATTGCTGCCATTTCTTCATCTCTCTCCTCATCACCTTTCAATTTCACTATACCACTTTGGACCTTCCTTCTTTCTCTGTTATATATCTGAAAACGTTTATCAATTTGCTTTAGCTCTTTCGCAATTCTTCTGCTTGACCTTTTGCTTTCCTGATTCCTTTCTTCTTCTCCCTCACTTTCACCAGATATTCTTCCCTGTGTTCCTCTTTTTGGGATCCTTTATACTTCTTGGACGCTGTTCGTTTTGTCTTTATTTTTAGTGAACCATTCCTCTGTGACAGTAACGATGTCCAAATCTGCTTCCACTATTAGAGCTGTAGGTTTGGGATTTTATTGAACACACTATGGACATTTCTGTTCATAACTTTCCAGTTTCTCTCTTTGGACATCTTTTCTGCCCTATTCAGCTGATTTTTGATAATTTGTTTCCCCCATTGTTTGGAGATTTCAATTTCCTTTTGCTACCTGTGTCCACCCTCTAGTTTAAATGCCTTATAGTATGTGATTTGAATTTATCTCTTAGGATCCTTTTTCCTGCCACAGACAGATGTAAGCCATCTTTGACATAGAGCCTCATATTGTTCCATACATGGCCCCAACCTCCCATATATCCAAAACTGTTCCTTGCACCAGGATTTGAGCCATACATTGACGTTATCTATGTGGCTAAGCCTCTCTTTCCCCTTTCCATGAACAGGTAACACTTCTGAAAAGGCAATAGTCTTCACCATGTGCCTGATCAGCTCCTTCAGAATCTGGAAATTTCTCTGTATGACTTGGATGTTGTTTGTAGCAAGGTCATTGGTTCCATGATGGATGATAAGGTCAAGTCCTTACTTTTGTCACTGACTGCATTGACTATCTGCATAGCATTTCTACCAGCTGAGGATCCTGGAAGGCATTTAACTATAGTGTTCCCAGATTAGTGCCTCTGATGACTGAGTCTCCCAGTACAAGGAGCTTTTTCTTATGGTTTTTGTTTGTTTTATGGACTTTTTGAGTGCATTGGTTCCTGCTTTCTTTTCTGATCTCACATCAGTCTCCATCGCTGGAGCTTCTTCATTTTCCAATACTGAGAAGGCATTTTGTACTTGTGTCACTTGGAAAGTGGATGTCTCTGCACCATAGGTCTTATCCTACCAGAACCGTAGCGATGTGCTTCGGGTAGAAATCTTGTGTTGGGCTTTGTTTCGGGGGGGGGGGGGAGCGCAGGAATTTTGTTTTTCCCGCAGTTCGGGGTTTTTTTGGGGGGGGGCCCCGATTTTCAGATTAGTGCATACTAACCTGGCAGAGTTTGTGCGCACTAATGGGGATTAGCGTACACTAATGGGCGTTAGCACGCACTAACTCCAGATAGCACGCACTAACTAAAAAATGAATATTTTCCGAAATTTCGGAAAAAAATGTGATCATTTTTCAGTTCTCCCGAAGCATTCCGAATTAGGCAATTTTGTTGAAATTGCCTAATTCGGGAAAAACAATTGCACATCCCTAGAACCCACTGTATTCCATTTATTTTTTGGTTTCTGGATGCTTTGCACAGGTGGAAGAGGGCATCTGGGCTGCACTGTTGTGAAGAATTGGTGTCTTTGGGTCACAAGTCTTATCCTACCTGAGCCGTGAATATTTGTTTCTGGGTTTCTGAATCTTCTGTGGTAGGCATTGAAAGATTCCTGAATGCTCTAGAGTGGATGAGGCTTCCTTGGTGGTTGCTAATTCTTTTTTTATTGTAGCTAATTCACCTTTAAAGTGAGCTAACTCCATTTTTATTGAGAAGAGCTGTGAACAAATGGGGCGAGCCTAAGCTTACAGATGGTTTGCCTTAAGATAAAGGCTCCACGGTTTTACATTGAATAACAGACATCTTGTTCATTTGATCTGATAGAGAATGCCTTTAAGCTGATAAAAAAATTAGCAAAGTAGCTTGTTACCAATTAAGTACCCCAGCAAGACTATATTAGAAGAACAATCTCTGAGGTGACTGGGTCGAGAGGTAGGGAGAGAAGAAATATAACAGAAAACAGAACAAGTCAGCAAAAAATCAATCTATAGTATGGCTAAGAAATCTGTCCACAAGCTTGGGTATGTGTGTCTCTGTACATTTATTTTGCTTTCTTTTCATTTCATTATTGACATGCAGTGCCAGAAGTAATTTCCTCTGTATTTGTTCACTGTACCCTCCCATTCCAGCCACTTAACTCATGCATGGATCTGAGGAGCAGAAGCAATCCCCAGTCGTTCCTCCTACCCTGCTGCGCCTGTATTTGAAATCCATGCCAGTTAGCCCTGAGGCTGGCATCATTTTGTTAGGCATTTGTACAATCACAAAAGGTCAAGAAATAAATCTTCAAGCTCACCAGTTTCACTGTTCAAAATTATATAACTTTATATAGTTTCCTAGAAAAATTCAAATAATGGTCAGGTAAAACTGATGGCCCCCTGTCCCGAGTGTTGTTTTACATTTTCTAGGAAACGATATAAAGTTATATTTCTGAACAGAGGAACTAGTGGACACTAAAGATTTATTTCCTGACCTTTTCAGACTGTGCTTTCTTGTGGCTCCAGACTCTCACCCCTATTGTGCGCTTGTAGAGCTGTACAATAACACCACCAGCCTCGGTGCCATTTTGAAATAGAAACCCAGCAGGCAGATGCAACTGAGGATTGCTTTTGCTGTTCAGACCTATGGATAGGTTAAGTGGTTGGGAAGGTTTGAGGGGTCCCTGTGAGCAATTGGGAAGGGATTTGTTTTGGCAGTGGAGGCAGACATGTAGGGCACAGGCCTGGATCTGACATTTTTTTTCTTTTTCTTTACTTTCCTTTAATTTTTTAAAAATTATTTGTTCTTTTTTTTTTTTATTTCAAATAAACAAAAAAAACAAATAAATGGAAAAAAATTGAAAAACAAATCCAAAACAAAAGAATGTTCAGTACACCACACTGTTAGAAGCTTGGTTTATTTACTTATGCATTTATTTATTTATTTATTTATTTATTTATTTATTTATTTAAAAGATTTCCAGGATTCAGGGTGGGGTACAATAAAACATCCATAATCATTCAAATAGAGAATAGCAAAAATAATAAATACAGATACAGTTAATCAAATAAAATAATCATTAAAGTAAATTAGCTGTCTGGATTATAGGTCATTCAGAAGAAATATGTCTTTGGTGCTTTCCTGAAGAATGAGGTGTCTGAAATGGATTGTATTTCTCTAGGAAGAGAGTTCCACAGAGAGGGACGGGCCATTGAGAAGGCACCTTCCATGGCCTCATCAAGCCAGGCTAATCTGGCGGAGGGAACATCCAACAGTCCTTGACTTGAAGACATTAATGAACAGCAAGACATGTACAGTTTCAATGAGGAAGCGGTTCAGGGCAAAGAGAAATAGGGCAGTAGAGTGTGGATTGCTGTAGCCAATTTATACTGAACATGATAGGTGATGGGAAGCCAGTGGAGAAAGCACAATGCTGGGGTAATATGATAATGCTAAGGGGCATTTATTAACATACAAGCTGCAGGGTTTTATATTATTTGTAATGGATGGAGTGAAAAGATTGTTGCAGTAATCTAGCCCACAAAATAGGAGAGATTGAAGTCTCATGCAAAAGTCTGAGGAATCTAGAAGACGCTTCAAGCGTCTTTATCAGATGAAGTCTGAAAAATGAGGATGGAGTAAGAGTTTTAATGTGAACAAGCATGGAGAAAGAACATTCAATAATAATGCCAAAGTTCCTGACAAAACGTGAAATGAAAATCTATTCTCTGGAAACAATTTTATCAGGAGGGTTTACAATGGGAGAACATGAAAGACTGATGATTTTGGTTTGATTGATGTTTAAAACAAGCAAATTAAGTTTTTACCAGGCAAGGATAGAAGATAAACACAGGGAGATGAACTGTTCAGTTTGCCAGCATGAGGACTTTAATAGGAAGAAATATCGTGTGTCATCTGCATACAATTTATAGGGCGTCCCAAGGCTTTCTAGCAGACGGCATAAGGGGATCAAGTAGATGTTAAACAGGGCTGCCAAAAATGCTGAGCCTTGGAGCACACCAGAGGAGAGAGACACCCACAAAGAAACACAAGAACTAAAATTAATTTATTGAGATTGGCCAGAGAGATAGAACGGTGCTAGTAAAACTAAAATAACCCAGACAAGAAAGAAGAATAAAGTGATCAATAGCGTCAAAAGCTGAAAATATATCAAAATGCATGAGACTGAAGGAGGTTACACTGTCAAACCCTGGATGGACAGTGTCAAAACTAGTGAACAGCAGCATTTCAGTGTTATGATGTTTGCAAAAACCAAACTGATATTGGTTGAGAATTGAGGGAGTCCAAGAAGACTGTCAATTGTTGAAGTAAGTTTTTTGTTATGTATGATAGTGATGAGATAGGGTGGTAATTCAACAGCAGTATTGGGTCAGCCAAAGATTTTTTTTAATATTGGGTGAGCAGTGGCTCTTAATAGGGTACAGGTAGAGATGTGAATCGTGTGATCGATCGTCTTAACGATCGATTTCGGCTTGGGGGGGGGGGGGAGGGAATCGGATCGTCGCGGTTTTGTCTTTTTAAATATCGTGTAAATCGGGGGAGGGCGGGAAAACCGGCACACTAAAACATCCCTAAAACCCACCCCGACCCTTTAAAATAAATCCCCCGCCCTCCCGAACCCCCCCAAAATGCCTTAAATTACCTGGGGTCCAGAGGGGGGGTCCCGGTGTGATCTTTTACTCTCGGGCCTCCGGTGCGTTGTAGAAATGGCGCCAGCGCCATTTTGTTTTTTGTCCCCCGACATCAGGAGCGTAGGAGATTGCTCCCGGACCCCCGCTGGACCCCCAGGGACTTTTGGCCAGCTAGGGGGGCCTCCTGACCCCCATAAGACTTGCCAAAAGTCCAGCGGGGGTCCGGGAGCGACCTCCTGCACTCGAATCGTTTTGACGTACAAAATGGCACCGGCCATACGGCGTATGGCCGGCGCCATTTTGTACGGCAAAACGATGTCAGGAGCGTAGGAGATCGCTCCCGGACCCCCGCTGGACCCCCAGGGACTTTTGGCCAAAAGTCCCTGTCATATGACAGGGCAAAGGTAGCGCCGGCGCCATTTCTACAATGCACCGGAGGCCCGAGAGTAAAAGATCACACCGGGACCCCCCCCCCACTGGACCCCAAGTAATTTAAGGCATTTGGGGGGGGGGTTCGGGAGGGTGGGGGATTTATTTTAAAGGGTCGGGGTGGGTTTTTGGGTTGTTTTAGTGTGCCGGTTTTCCCGCCCTCCCCCTTCCCCTCCCCCTTCCCCCTTCCCCCGATTTACGATTTTTGACGATAAATCGGGGGAATTCCTATTAAATATCGACTCTAACGATTTTTGACAATTTAAAATATATCGGACGATATTTTAAATCGTCAAAAAACGATTCACATCCCTAGTATCAGGAAAATGCCAGTTGACAGTGAGAAATCACCTCATAGCTGAGATAGCAGCTACATATATTCATTCCATTTTAGCCTGAAGGTTTAGCACCAAAGTGTTCGCCCGTTGGTCGCAGACGGCTGCGACCTCTGTTGCTCACCTCCTTTTTTGCAGCTTTGATGCCGTGGGGAAGACTTGCGGCCTCCGCCAGCTACCACCAGCCTGCCCTCCGTTCCCGGGTCTCCATGGATGCCGCGGACAATGCCGACCGCCATCTTGCCCTTGGAATTCCCTAGGCGTGCAAGCACACAGGCCAGTATTAAGCACGTCTTGGCGGGAACCTTGGGGGCGTCCCCTCCGGATGACATCAGCCTTCCAGGATATTTATACCGACTGGCCCTGCCTACCGATGACTTGGCAACGAGTTCCTTCATTGCTGAATCCGCTTCGCTGCTACAGACCTCCCAGTTCCTGCTCCTTTGGCGTGAGACGTTCTGGGTACCCGCTCATCGGGGGCCCTTCCTCGTCTCTGGCTATCCACTCCTCGAAGGGCCTATTGCCTTCGACTATCATCACTTCATTTCCCAGGACTCCCCTGGAACCTCTACCACTGTGAGCACCTCTGCTCTACGGACCACTACCATTCCATCTTTGTGTGGAACCCTTATCTGTGTACCCCGCACTGCGGACCACTGCCGTGACAACTCTAGTGAGGAGCTTCACCAGTGTACCCCGCACTGCGGATCATTGCCACATCTTCTACAGAGGTATTCCCCTTGGGTATACCCCACTGCACAGACTCTGTGACTTTCTCCTGCACTCCCCACTTCACGTGCAGTGCCTCTCTAATCTCTAATAAAGACTTTATTCCACAGTGTGTCTGACGTCTGCTGAGACCTCACCTCCTGATGGTGAGGCTCACAGGGCTCCTCCCTGTGGGCGGTACCAACTCTCACCTCGGCCCAGGGCCCACATACCTACTAATCTTAACACAAAGTTTGATTCTGGGTCCAGAAATACTTTCAACTGTCATTTTTGGTTTGGACAAGTTCTTGTAGGAAAAATCCATTAACTATTATTAAGGTGAAGCTGCAGAAATCCACTGCTTACTCTTGGGATAAGCACACAGCTTGGAATCTCTCTACCCCTTGGGATCTTGCAAGCTACTTGTGAGTTGGATTGGCCACTACTAGAAATAGGATACTGGAATTGATGGACCCTTGGTCTGACCCAGCATGGCAAGTCTTATGTTTTTATGTTGATAAAGCTTGCTATTTCAACTTTTAACAGTTTCATAAGAGCAGTTGAACAAGGGTTCAATGGGCTAGACTGCTAATTATATGAATGATTTCAGTTTCAGATCCTGCTTCAAAGAAGCAGGGTCAGAAGCCAAAATAATTTGGCAAGATTTCTGATGGATCAGAGAGCTTGTTCCTTCTTTCTCCAAGTTTGATGCTTGAGTTGAGATGATGAGCTATTGCAAAAGTTCATAAAGTCCAGCTGCTCCAAGATAGTGTTGCTAGGGATCAGAAAGCGTATCGTCCTGGCATTGCTTGATCTATACTTGTTGCCTCTTTTTTGGTGCATCATAGAAAAAAACTTCCTAATACCTTTTAACGCCCCTCCATTTATATGTGTGTGTTGAGGTGGGAGGAGCCTTATCTCCAAGAGTTTGTCAGTCTTTAGGTTCCTACTAGACAACTGAGTTCTCCACAGGCTGCTTCCTCACAATGTCAACTTTTAGGAATGCTCAACTTCTTCACACGAAAAAGCATAACTTTTCTTATTTTTACCAACATTGTGGAATACTCTCGTCAATAAGGCTGGGCTGTTCAAAGATATTCGGTCAAAACAAATGGCTGAGATGGGGCCGGGGGGGGGGGGGGGGGAGGGAGGGAAGGGGACAGATGGGTATATCTGGGGGAACTAAAACATTTCTTGAAATCTACAACTGTATGATATGTAACAGAACACATTATGTATCATATGTCATCTTTGTGATTGTTCATTGCAAAAATTAATAAAAAAGAATTAACATTAAAAAAAAGCCTTTGAGTTTTACACTGTTCTATTTCTGTTAGAACTAAAAATGTAACTGGATTACTTTGTAAGAGCTGACGATTTCAATGTAATATCCACTAGGGATGTGAATCGGGCTTCGATTTTTGTTTTTTTCCATTGTTGCACTGCATACAGGGTCTGACTTGTGTTGTTTCCAATTCAGTTTTTGCCTGCATGTTTCCATGTATACTTTATGGTTTCTTTTTTCTGTATTTTGTGAGGGTCTGCCTGTGTTCTGCATGTGTGACCGAGGAGGGGAATTCTGCTAGCGTGTACGAATCTATAGCAGCTTGGTTTGTTCTGTTTTCCTAATAGGAGATGTATTGGTATTTTAGGGCCTAGTGTAATATTTGCAGTGCTGCCTTCTCATTGATAAGGTTTTTACTTTTTAAGTGCTGGCAATTAGTGCTGTTTTGGTATGGAAGGCTTATTATATTTTAATTGTAATTTATTCATAACCTTCTGAGGGTCAAGCCCACATCTAACACGTGTTACAGTAGTCCTAATGCCATATGGGTTCTCAGTGTCCTTTTTTTGTAGGGTTTTCGGGTTGGCACCATAGCAGTGCATGTAAATATAATATTCATGTTGTGATATTGTTTTTCTCAGAAGACTGTGCTTTGAATATTCCTGTTCATGTAAAATCTTTATTATGAATGCATATTTTTAACTGTGTGTGTGGAGAGGGTGGGGGTTGGGATGCAAGGCTATAAGCTTCGCCTATGGCACCTAATACTCTTGCACTGGCCATGGGTTCTGAGGGAGGGGGTGAAGACCTGGAGGTGGGGGCAGGGTGACAGTTTTTAAAGTTTGGGTTGCTGGAAGGACCTGGGCTGTGTTTGGTGGGCCCCAGACAGAGACTACATGAAAATGCAGGGGTGGCAGCAAAATAATTGTTCACACAGGGCATCAGAAAGGCTCCCACCAGCCCTGAAAGTATCGTCCATGGCCACCCAGCATCAAAGGCTCCTCCCATTCGTCTGCGTGTTCTGTTCAGAAAACCACAGGTTGAAGAGGGGGCAGTTACTTCTTGCACTGAAAGAAGAGCTGCACCTTCTTTACAAGGGTTGTGAGACTCTCACGTATTTTCCTCGTCCTGACCCCATAGACAATGGGATTCACCATGGGTGGCACAAGGCAGTTCAAGAGGAGAGGGATAATTTGAGCAGACGAGGGCACATTGTGGTTAAACATGTACAGAAAGAATGAACACGTTGATGATATGGAAAAGAATAAGTTTACAATAATGTGGGAGCTGCAGGTGCTGAAGGCCTTCCGAAGAGCTTCAGCAGAGCCAACTCTCAGTACAGCTCGCAGGATCAGAAGGTACGATAAGGCAATCAAAGAGTTATCCACTACGGCAATGGAACACACCAGCACTACCATATAAATCATACTGATTGTTAAATCCCCACAAGTCAGGTTTAGTAAAGCTACGTGCTCACAGAAGGAATGAGAAATATTGTTAGAGTTACAGTACGGTAATCGTGCAGTGAGGTAAGGGAGAGGACTCATTAATCCCAGGCATCTGACCAGCATGAACACTATGGATCTGGTGATGAATGTGCTGGTGATAATGGAGGAATATCTCAGAGGCTGACAAATGGCCACATAGCGATCCAAAGACATTGCCACAAAAATGGATGATTCTAAAGCCTCAAAGCAATAGACAAAATACATCTGAGTGAGGCAGGCTCCAACACTTATCGTGTTTGCGTTGAACCAAAGCATCCCCAGCACCTTTGGTATCACTGAGCTGGATAAGCTCAGATCTATGACTGCCAATAGGGAGATGTAGATGTACATGGGCTCATGTAGGCTCCTTTCTATTATAGTGACTAACACCAGGATGCCATTCCCCAGAATCACTGCTAAGTAAATAACAGCGAAAGGGATGGAGAGCCACAACTTCTGGTCTTGAATCCAGGTGAATCCCTGCAAGACAAACTCAGAAGGGATGGTGGTGGTTGTATTGCTTGAGCAGTCACACATGTCCACTGCCTATAGAAAGAAGAGTATGGATTAAAGTCATATGAGACAAATTGTGTGTCAAATACTTTCAAAGTCCGTGAAGCAAATTGCAACTTGAGCAAATCCAAGAATACAGTGTACTATGTAGTTCATTTTAATACTTTTTGGAACTTGGGGAGAAGATGATTCAAGGGATTTGGAGACAGGGGTCCTTGAAGAGAAGTCCATAAACTGCTATTAATCAAGTTGACTTACGGAATAGCATCTGCTATTGCTGGAATTAGTAGCATTTGATCTATTAACTGTTTGGGTACTTGCCAGGTATTTGTTGTACCTGGATTGGCCACTGTTGGAAACAGGATGCTGGGCTTGATGGACCCTTGGTCTGACCCAGTATGGCTTGTTCTTATGTTAGTTTTGTGTGCTTAGTACAAGTTGCCACAGTTGGATCTCTTTTCCATGGAGACAGTTAGAAACCACATGTGTGATATTGTATGCTGGAGCTCAGGACAATTCTGCCAAATGTAAGGTTTTCTGCTGGTTGGAAGGTGGAATTAATGTCTTTGTTAGTTTTAGGGAGGATTTCCTTCCACAACCACTCTGACATCTGTAACAAAAGCACATATCCATATATCTTAGCTTCCATAATTCTATCACCTCTGTTATCTACCACCATGCAACTACTTGAATTGTTTGTCTCCGTCCTCTGATAGCATGTTATAAAATCAAATGTCCATGCACATGTGCAGAGGGGACTGTGACTCATGCATGCAGGGGGAGGGGAGGATTTTCTAATTATGCGCGGTGATGTGATCAGCCTTTTTTCTAGCTCCCTCCCAGTCTGCTCCAATTAAGGAGCAGACTGGGAGGGAACTTCTCTCCCCCCCTGCCTAACATTCCTTCCCTTCCCTTCCCCATCCCATAACCCCTACCTAGCTACCCTAAATATTTTTATTTTACTACTTACTGCTCCTCTGGAGCAGAAGCATTTTTTATGCACTGGCTGGCTGCTGATATGTGCTTCCCAGTGTGATATATGCCAGTCATTCATTGTGTGACCTATGCCAATCATTTACCATGTGATACATATGTTGGAAACAGGATGCTGGGCTTGATGGACCTTTGGTCTGACCCAGCAGGGCAATTTCATATGTTCTTATGATCTATGTCAATCATTTACCATGTGATATATATCAGTTAAAAATTGTCCCCCGGTAAGCTGCAAGCCGATTCCATACAGATTTCTGTTCCAGAAAACTTCTGGCTGCCTGTCCAGTCTTGGACAGACAGACATCCCTAGACCTGCCAGTGATAGCCCTTGAATTGGAGTGAGTGACCAAAGGTCCACATTAAAACAATAATTATTTTATTCTGGCAATCTGAAGTAAAAGTGCCTGTGCCGTGCAGATGCCACAGCTGTGTTTTATTTGCTGTTGAAGATCCACAGCAGTTTCTTATACACTTGCATTGCCAATTTATTTCCAAAAGACATGAGAAAGGAAGTGGAAGTGGAGAAACCAGAAAGAGAAGGAAGCTAAGCTCATGTGCCGAAAGCCGCAGGAGCAGCAACCATTGTATCTAGGAAGCAGAGGAGATAGTGATGGTTTGTGACTTCATTCATCTGCCGACCAGATATGTTGCCCTGAAAGATGTGATGTCTTCAAGGTGACAAGCTCCAAGACATCACAGAGAGATTGTCGAGAAGCCTACTTACTATATCTTATGCTGCTCATCCAAGTTGGCATGAATGATACTGCTAGGTATACCCAGGAATTTCATGGCTCTGGGAGAGAGGGTAAAGCAGATAAGTGCACACATGGTTTTGTCCTCAATTCTCCAAGTCGAGGATAAAGTTCAAGGAAGAAAAGTTCACATTCTGGAGGTGAATGAAGGGTAGCATAGATGATGTCAACAAGAGTGTTCAGCTTCTTGGACCATGAGATGGCAGTAGAGGGACTGCTGATTGAGCAGAGATGGAGTCACCAATCAAAGAGGGAACCAAGTATATTCCAGAAGAGATGGGCAAACCTACAGAGGATGCTTTAAATTGGGATGGGTGAAAAAAGCCCTGGGGTAAACATCATCAACCTTCAGATAAGTGAAACATTAAACATTTGCATAAAAACAGGGAAAGAAAAGGGCATCATCTGGAAAGCTGTGCGTACTAATGATGATTGTATGGGAAATAAAGACCCAGATCTAGAGGCTGTTATGGAGGAAGCTGACTTGGATATAGTGACTATCACGGAGACCTGGTACACAGAAAACCAGAAAGGGAGGAGCCATGGCACTATATCAAAAAATAAATAATATTAAAGCAACAGAACTGCAGGGCTTGCAAGGTAAGGAGGAGGCACTTGTGGGTTAATCTGGAAAGAGGGAATGGAACATCTATTGCTATTGCTGTAATACGCAGACCTGCAATAAAGACCTTCAGAGTAAAGAACGTATTTGCTTATTTATTTATTTATTTATTTATTTAACAGTTTTATATACCGAATTTCTTGTAACAGGATTACAAATCAAAACGGTTTACATAATAACAATAACAGTGCCTCAAATAGTGCAATTACATAAAACAGAGGAATACAGAACTAGGATCATGAAACTGTTGAAACAAACCAGGGTATATATATATATATATATATATATATATATCGAGCTATGATACATGGCTGGTAGAGAATGGTTAGGTTAAGACCATGGTATTGGCAAAGGGCCTTGGGAATTGGGGCTAAGGTAGGACAGATAGCATTTGACTGAATCGAGAGAAAGCAGGCAAGAGTCAATGAGTTACTGGTGATAGAGTTGATTTAAGATCATCGGGCGTATGATTCAGCAAAGGCTTTGAGTCTTTTCTTAAATGTGACCGGGCAATGTTCCAGCCTGAGGTCTGGTGGAAGAGCATTCCAATGTATTGGTCCAGAGGCTGAGATGGCTCTCTTAATTAATGAAGTTTTTAAAGGGGGGACCATGAGGGTGTCCTTATATGCTGCTCTTACCGGCCTGGATGGTAAGTGAGGTCGGAGAGGGATCATGAGTCCTAGTGGGGTGATATTGTGTAGAGCTTTGTGAGTAATGGTGAGAACTTTGTACCAGATTCTGTATTTGATCGGGAGCCAGTGGAGATTCTTCAAGATGGGAGTAATGTGGTCACTTTTTTTAGTCCTGGTAAGAATTCTGGCTGCTGCATTTTGCAGCATCTGTAGTGGTTTGATGGATACTGCAGGTAGGCCGATCTACCTTACTTTAAACAATATCCTAGAAAAATCCCATTCTCATCTGTTAAAGCTAATGCCAAAGGAAAAGCAATTGCACTCTGTTCATGACCATCTTTAAAAATGCTCCCTGCACATGCATCACGTGTCTGAAGTCACTTTAGTGTCCATTAATTATTCTCATCATCAGTCCACATTGCAAAGTTCCAATGTACAAAGTTTAAAATTGTTTTTTGTATCTATGCAAGTAAAAAAGGTAAAGGAAAACAAACAAGTCATCTGTTACTGGGTCTTCAACGGCTGATTTTGTCTTTTCACAAGGAACAATTATGCCTTCGAATAATATAATCTTTTCAGAACAACCCAACACTGACCCAGTGTTTTCAATTACTGCATCTGCATCAGAGGTACACAAAGATCCAAAAATCTGTATTAATGAAAATGTAATCTTATCCAAAACAATGCTGGATCAGCAGAATCGGGCCCCGAGCAGTAGCGTGACCCGGAGCAATCGTCAAAGGAGACAGCAGTATAGCCTCCTGCGGCCGATGGGATTCTTCTTTCTTGGCCTGCAGGGGCCAGGAGGCTGCTGCAGCTACCATTTGTGCTCGGGGGTGGGGGGGGGTGAGTGAGAGAGAGAGAGAGAAGACAGCCAGCCTGAGTGTAAGTGAGAGAATGTGTATGTAATTGAGAGCATGTATTTGATTGAGAGCATGTGTGTAAGTGTATGAGAGAGAGTATGTGTGTGATTGAGAGAAACTGGTCAGAGAGGTGATTTTCTTCGTCAAGAAAATCAACAACCTAATCAACAGCAACCTCAATGGCAACACCCAAATCATCAAAATGCATAACAATCAAACTCCAAGCTGGCCCGAATTCAATGAAGCCTCATCACTTGAAATACATTCAATCATAAAAAAAAAATGAATCCAGCAAATCACCCCATCGACAGCATACCTATACCAACAATCAAAGCTATAGTAGCTAGTGAAGCATCAATAACCAAAACTAAAACCAACATAGTTAACCTAACCCTCATAGAAGGAAACTACCCAGACTCATTAAAATCAGCTGTTATCAAACCCATTCTAAAGAAGACAAACCTAGACCCAAACAACCCACTAAACTATCGACCCATATCTAACCTACTCTTCATCGCCAAAATCATTGAAAAGATCATCCACTCTCAACTATCTGAACACCTAGAAAATAACAATATCCTATTCCCCACCAATTTGGTTTCAGGAAATACCTGAGCGCTGAATCACTACTCCTCTCTCTAACGACACTGTGCTCAAAGGCTTTGAAAATGGCCAAAGATACCTATTAATCCTCCTAGACCTATCAGCCGCATTCGATACAGTAAGCCACACAATCCTTATGGATCGACTGACTGAAATAGGATTATCTGAGAAAATGGTTCTTATTCTACCTATCACACAGAAGCTACCAGATATTAATAAATAATACCCTCTTGAAGAAAATAAACCCAAGCACTGGTGTTCCCCAAGGATCTGCACTATCCGTAACCCTTTTCAATATATACCTTCTCCTGCTTTGTCACCTTCTATCTGACCTAGGGCTTACCCACTTTCTATACGCGGATGACATCCAATTGCTAATCCCAATCCAAAATACTCTGGAAGAGACCGACAAAAAATAGCCTCACATCTCTCCAAAATAAAACAACTATTAACCATCATGAAACACATAATAAACATCAAAAAGATTGAAATAATTCTCCTGGATAAGAAAAACACACCATCACCCCCACCACCGCTCAACATAGAGAACCAAAAGACAGCAATATCCCCAGGCTCAGATGCTCGTAACTTAGGAGTAATCATTGACAAAGAATTATCCTTCAAGAACCATATCACAAATAAAATTAAGGAAGGATACTACAAACTACTCACACTACGACGATTAAAACCGTTTCTTACCACAGATTACTTCAGAACAGTCCTTCAACTACTCATCTTTTCCAACCTCAATTATTGCAACTCCCTACTATTTGGTTTACCTCTCTCCACCATCCACCCACTACAAATCTTACAAAACACTGCCACTAGAATCCTCACAGGAACAAAAAAGCACATTCATATTACACCAATTCTCATAGCTTTACATTGGCTCCCAATAAAACAGCGAATACATTACAAAATATTGACAATACTGCACAAAACTATTTACGAAGATCAAACCAACTGGTTAAGTAAATCAATAAAAATACACACACCTCAACGAAACCTCCATTCAACCAACAAAGGCCTTCTGAAAATCCCACATATGTACTCCAAACAACTAACTTCAACGCGTGAAAGAGCCATATCCCTCGGCAGCCCCAAACTCTGGAACACCCTCCCAACTGAACTAAGAAATCAACCAGACCTAAAAACCTTCAAAAAGGACCTTAAAACCTGGATGTTCACCAAAGCCTACCAAAACACCCAATTACTCTTAACCAAAATATAACACAAATCTTGACTGAAACTTCCTCGCACCCTCCCTATTTGCCTACTTTCATATCCCCACCATGTATGTACCCCTTACTACGTTTAGAATATCCCCCTCAATCCTAATACTTTAAAATGAACGCTATATGTTTAAATGATTGCTATATGTATAAATGAATATTCATTGTATATCAATGCATCTACTAATCTTCTAATACCTTATTTATTTATTTATTTTATTTATTTAAATTTCTTATATACCGGCATTCGCGATGGGAGTCGCATCATGCCGGTTTACAAATAACAAGGTGTGACAACAGAATAAATACTTAATAACTTAAAAACATTAACATGTGATAGAAGAATAAGGTAGCAGTTACAATAAAACAGGGATAAAATGCAACTTGGAATGAAGAGAAGGCAAAAGAGAGATTAACACTGAGATAACAAAAGAATGACCAAGGTAAATAAAACCTGCCAAATTAAAAAAGAGAGAACATTATTGAGTTGTCAAAGGTTGTTGATTACCCTGACGGGAGTTCTTAGTTGCTTGAGTTGAGAGTGGGTTCAGTTGGTGTCTGGAAAGGCTTTCAAGAATAGCCAGGTTTTAAGTCTTTTTCTGAAAGTGGGGAGGCAAGGTTCCTGTCTCAGTTCTGGTGGGATAGAATTCCACAAGGTAGGTCCTGCTGTAGAGAAAGCCCTGTCTCTGAGAGTCGTATGGTTAAAGGTTTTTGCAGGTGGCACCTGTAATGAGTCTCTGTAGGACTCTCTGATAGGTCTGATGGAGGTATGTTTTTTAAATGGGATTTGGAGGTTAAGCGGAGAGAGTTGATGGAATGCTTTGTAGATGGTAGTAATGGATTTATATAAAATTCTGTAGTGCACTGGCAGCCAATGTAAGTCTTTGAGAATCGGAGATATGTGGTCTCTTCTTCTTGTGTTTGTCAAAATTCTGGCCGCCGTGTTCTGAACCATCTGAAGAGGTTTAGTATGAGAAGACGGGAGACCTAATAGAATAGAATTGCAATAATCTAACTTAGAGAAGATTATTGATTGCAAAACTGTTCTGTAATCGTGGAAATGGAAAAGTGGTTTGATTCTTTTTAAGACGTGTAATTTATAAAAGCAGTCCTTCGTGGTTTGATTAATAAAAGATTTTAGATTTAGCCGATTGTCGATAATGGCTCCTAGGTCTCTTACATGTGAAGTTTGAAAGCCGGTTGGTGGATTTGAGGTGAGGTTACTGTTTTCGGGGGAAATTATGAGGACTTCGGTTTTAGCGGAATTTAAGATTAGATTTAGGCTGGAGAGGAGGTTGTCAATATTTTGAAGACAGTTTTCCCAGATTTTGATAGTTTTTGTAAGGGATTCTTTGATAGGGATGACAATCTGGATGTCATCTGCGTATCTATCGAATACGAGTTATTCAAAATGAATATGTTATTAATCCCCATCCTAACCTCCTAATATCTTACCCATTGAAAATTGTAAACCATTGTGATGGCGAAACGGAATGACGATATATAAAACTCGATAAATAAAATAAATAAATAAATACATGTGTGTGTGTGTGTGTGTGTATGGGAGAGACAATAAAAGTGACTGGTCAGGGAGATGACTGATGTATGTGTGAGAGGGTGAGCGATTGGTCAGGGATATGACTGATGTGTGTGAGTGTGTTTTTGTGTGTGAGAGAGAGAGAGAAAAAGTATGGAAGTGAGAAATCTGAGAGACTGGTGTGTGTGTATGTGAGAGAAACAAAGTGATTAAGGGAATGAGAAGCCTGTGCATGTGGAGAGAGTGAGCCTGGGAGTGAGAAACCTGGGTGTGTGGGAATGTGTGAGACACAGTATGGGAGTGAGAAGCCTGTATATGTAAGATAGAACATGGGAGTTTGAAGCCTGGTGTCTGTATGGCATGAGAAAACTGTTCAGGAAGGTGACTGGTGTGTGTGTCAAAGACTGGTTGGGAGATGATTGGTGTGTGAAAGACAGAAACTGTTCATGGGGGTGTGACTGGTATGGTGTGTGTGTGAGAGACAGAGAGACTGGTCATGGGCCCTAAGGAAGAGGACCATGAGTATAGAGCTTAGCCTCTACTGCTGCTTCTGGTGTGTGCTACTGGCCTGCATGGAAAAGGAGTAGGAGAGCTGCTGGAGGGGGTAAGTAAAGGTGGCTTTTTAAGTTTATTTTTCTTGATTGACTACCATTTTAATTATTAAATATTATGTGATGTGTCTGCTTTTTTGAAATATTTTATAGTATTTGGAGAATTTTAAATAATTTTTATGAGTTTTTAATTGTTGGATATTATTCTGTTCATAGTTGTTGTGAAACATTTATTCTGCTTATTAGTATAGTTATACAATTATTTCTGTGTGGGGATCTATAGCTGCTTGCTAGTTCTGTTTTCCTAATAGGAGGTGTATTGGTTTTTAGGGCCTGATTTAATATTTATAGTGTTGCCTTTTCATAGGTAGGGTTGCTCCTGTTTGAGTGTATTCCATAATACAGGTGTAACTGTGTGCGGATTAGTTTATGTACATAACTGCAGATCCTGGGAGTATGTTAGGTCGGTTCTGTGTGTGTTACTGAGGTGATATATTTTACTAGCATGTTAGCGTTTGTATCAGTCTTATTTGTTGTGTTTTCTCAAGAGGAAATACATTGGTGGTAAACTGCTGTCTTTTCATAAGTAGGGCTATTGAGCCTGGTAGTAGAAGGAGTTTGAGTTGCTGTTACTGAGATGACCCCAGAACATCTTTTTTGTAGGGTGAATTGTATGGGGAATGTCGTAATTCTGCTTTACATCCATTATTGTAGGTCAGGGGGGTTCCCATGGATGCAAACTGTACTTTTACATCTAGCCCCGTGACGATCATGGGTTCAGTGTGTCATGCATGTGAGAACCATCTGTCAGGTGTGTCCCGACAGAAAAAAGGTTGAGAACCATTGCCCTAGAGGAAAGACGAGATAGGGGAGATAGGATAGAGACATTCAAATATCTCAAAGGTTTCCATGCACACGAGTTGAGCCTTTTTCAAAATGGAAAGGAAACTCTAGAATGAGGGGTCATGAGATGAGGGTGAAAGGGGGTAGACTAAAGAGTAATCTTAGGAAATATTTCTTTACAGAGAGGGTGGTAGATGCATGGAACAGCCTCCCAGTGGAGGTGGTGGAGACAAGGACAGTATCTGAATTCAGGAAAGCAGGGGATAAATACAGGGGATCTCTAAGGAAGTGATGGAAATTATAAAGCTAAATTAATTGGACGGATGAGCAGACTGGAGGGGCCATATGGTCTTTTTCTGCCATCATGTTTCTCTGTTTCTATGAGATAAAATTCACTTTTACAACCATTTTTATTGTAGTTAGTACATACCATGGGAATGCCTAATCAGCTTATTGTTGTGTCCCACGGCCGTGGCGCCCCACGACCGCGGCCCCCTACCTGATTTGCAGTGCTCTCTTGCCGCGGGAGCCCCGGGGGAGGGCTCCGATTTGGGCTGCCGCGCCCACGCGGCCTCCGGCCCTGCTCACTGCAGGGGAAGCTGTCCTGCTTGCTCCCTCACAGCGTTTAGCAGCGTCTCCCCTCCGCGGGGGAAATTCAAGATGGCCACCGCCATCCTTAGGTGTGAGGCCGCGCCTCCTCCACTGATTTAAAGGGACCTAATCCCTTTAAATGGCTTCACCTGTTTTCTATCAGGCAGAGCAGAGGAAGTATAAAAGGCAGCTTCCTCTGCTCATCCAGCGACTTGGCAACGTCCACTAGTGCTGTCTAGTTTGCTTGCTTCGGTGAGTCTTGTTCCTGTTCCATCTTGACGTTCCCGGTTCCTGACTTCGGATTGGCCTTCGGTGATTCTCTGGTTCCTGACTTCGGATTGGCAAGCAGTGATTCTCTGGCGTGTGACTTTGGACTGGCAAGTGGTGATCCTTCGGTGTGCGACCTTGGACTGGTGAGCGACGACCCTCTGGCACTCGACCTAGGACTCCTTCCAGACTACCATCTCCAAGGGCCCGCCTAAGTCCCAGCGGTCCGGGTCCCTACGGGCTCCTCCTGGGGGGACCACGGGCTTCCAGGGTGAAGCTCCAGTCAGCCCTTGCACCGTCTCCCTGACCTCTCAAAGGTCCACCTAAGTCCCAGTGGTCTGGGTCCCTACGGGCTCCTCCTGGGGGGACCACAGACTTCCAGTGGTGAAGACACAGCATCTCATGCGGCTCTTCATTGCCTCCGCACTCGCCTCAGTCTCCAGTGCCAAGGGTCAGCTGGTCCTGTCTCCTGCCCTGCCTCGCCACCCGACGAGAGAACCTACGGACCCTCCGAAAGGTATACCATCCTCCCATCGGCCAAGGGTCCACAAGCCTGAGCATAACACTTATAGTCCTTAGCATTTCGTTTGCATATTTGCATTCACAATCATAATCATTTTCACCACAGCCATGAGCTGATGTCCTAAAGTGTTTCATGTTGATCATAATAAATAGGGTCTTCATGGTCGACATGGGTCAGATCAAAAGTCCATGAAGCCCAGCATCCTGTCTCTTTCCAACAGTGATGTTCTGTTTGGCAATTCGTGGGTTGGCCCCGTGAACTGCCACTCTTCCAGCCCCGACACCATTATAGACCTCTCTAGACTGTAACACAGCAGGCCGCTGCACTCAAGCAAGGCTAATGCCACCTGCAGCAGGATGCCACCCACTCTCACCAATATTGCTCCTTGGTGTCCATGTCCTCCTCAAACTTAAAGGGCCAATGGCAGGAAATCCCCTGAGGTGCCCACAGATAATATCACTGCCTTTGGCCCATAGAAAGGCCTTTCTCCCTGCATCCATGCCTCTTCTACTGTGAGTATAGCAAGTTGTCTCAGCATGTTCCAGGTCTTCATCCCCCAGTTCCTGGTCTTCAACTTCATCCTGTGGTCAGTTCCTTGTCAGATCCTTGTCTTCTGGTCAGTCTTCAGTTCTTCAGTGTCTTCTATGTCTTCCTGTCCACTTGTGCCATTCCTCGCCACCCTGACTGCCTATCCATCTTGCCTTTCCCTCAGATGGATCTCTGATTCTGACTTTGGCTTGCTTGACACTCGACTATGCTTGAAGTTCGCCTACCATTGAAACCGCCTGACTCTCAACAATGCTCGATCACCACCTAACTCCAACTATGCTTAAACCCCACCTGTACCAAACCCTGGCCTCTGACCTGACTATCTTCATGGACTTCCAACACATCAGCAGAGGCCCCTTCCTAAGACCTGCCGGTTCCAGGACCCTGAAACTCAACCTAAGGAGAACTAGGGCTGATATATGTGAAGCTCCAGTTGGGCCTCTGCCACAGCCACCTCTGCCAGCTGATGCCTTTAACATATCCTCTCATCCATCTCTTTTCCAGGTTGAAGAGCCCTAACCTGGATACAGAAGGAGACACAGTCATTGCAAGAGAAGGAGCTTCAGGGAGAGAATTCTGGAGTCCTCTTCTTTCTGAACGGATGGCCACTAGAGCTTCTTCTGGTGACAGGGCAGACTTCTAGTGTCAAAGTGGCTGTCCCCCATCCATTCAGTCCTTATCCACAAACCGCCACCTACATGAAGGTCCTCATCTGAGGGCCCATTTGATCCCTCCGATCCCAACCTACCCTTCCAACCAAAGACTTATCTTACAGGGACAACAGTAATTCCAAGTTGCTCCTGCATCACAATTCCAGCTTTTCAAAATAGCCTCTGGCCAGGCTGCTGCTATTATGATGTTCAGCAGATTCTGCCTCGGGTTGACTGGTGGCAATGTTGAAAAGCTGGAGCTGAGGGGCAGAAGTGGTTAGGGATCATTCCTGCTCCTGTAGGTCAAGGTGATGGGGTAAGACCTCAGTTTGAGGAAGAGATCTCACAGAAGCTGGATCTGGAGGGAGCTCTTCATTTAAGCGAGTTTGGTGGGTGGGAGAAAGAAACAGGCCAGGCCACATTTTTGGCTTCGTTATAGAGGTAGTACCTGTTTCAAAATAGAAAAAAAAAAGAACCATAGTTAATTTATTTTGGAAAAAAAAATGAAATAGAAAATGTTGTCATTTCCTATTTTGTTTCAAACAAAAGCACATCCCTAGTTACAATTCATACAAGTACTATTAAAATGATTTTATAGCAACATTCAATGCTTCTTCTTAGATGGGAGTGAAGTCTGGGGTCTATCATTAACCAAAAACGTTGCAGAATGGGGTAAATAATCTAAACTAGTAACCTTCATGGAAAACCTGCCAGTGTTTTTTACCAGCAGGGTTTCCTTCCACCACTAATCAAAGCAAAGCTACGTATGCTGGCACTTTGCATAAGAACACAAGAACATGCCATACTGGGTCAGACCAAGGGTCCATCAAGCCCAGCATCCTGTTTCCAACAGTGGCCAATCCAGGCCATAAGAACCTGGCAGGATCCCAAGGGGTAGAGAGATTCCAAACTATTTACCCCAAGATTAAGCCGTGGATTTCTGCAACTCCACCTTCATAATGGTTTATGGACTTTTCCTCCAGGAAGTTGTACAAACCTTTTTAAAACCCAGCTACACTAACAGTTTTTACCATTTCCACTAGCAACGAATTCTGAAGATTAATTATGTGTGGAGTAAAAAAAATGGAATGTACCTGTTTATTTATTTATTTATTTACTGTTACGGTTCTGGCTGCGAATGCCGCGCCCAGACCCTTACCTCCATGTTCCTGGACTCGTTCCTGCTCCTGGTGGCCTACTCCGTGGCCTGTTCGGCGGGGTCCCCGTGGGGGCAACGCCGCCGGGAAGCCTCTCATGGACGCCCTGCCCCTAGGCGCGCGCGCGTCACTTGGACGCTTTTCTAGGCCCGTTCCCGCCATTGCTGACTCCGTCCGATTCCTGACATCAGACGCCGTGGCCTTGATAAGCCGGCCGTGGATATTCAGTCTTTGCCTTGCAACGGGGTTACCATCCGGTTCCCAGTTGCTCCGTGCCCCGGAGTGGGTCGCCTTGGAACTCGCTCCGTTCCTGCCTGCTTGCTACAGTACCTGCCTGGATCCTGTCCGCTTGCTACAGTACCTGCCTGGACCTTGCTTGCTTGCTACAGCACCTGTCTAGGATCCTGCCTGCTTGCTACAGTTCCTGCCTGGTTCCATACCCGAGTCTTGCTACAGTTCCTGCCTGGTTCCAGTATCCAAGCCTTGCTACAGCCTTGCCCGCTGTCCTTGTCTGGTTCCAGTTCCTAGTCCAGCTCACCAGCCTGCCCGCTACAGTCTCAAGTTCCACTACTCGCCTAAGTCCCAGCGGCTGGGTCCCTACGGGCTCCTCACGGGGGGGGAGGGGGGGGGCTCCAGCTTCCATGGGTGAAACCTCACCTAAATCCCAGTGGCTGGGCTCCTACGGGCTTCTCCCGGGGGAGCACTAACTTCCAGGGTGAAGAGCATCATCTACGTCCTGCCTGACATCTGCCTCCCGGCCTGTGGTGTACCAGAGACAGTGAACACCTTTCCAAGTCTCCCCAGATCATCCCAAGGGTCCACTAAACTGAGACTCCATAACATTTACTGCCTAGCCCCAAAGTATCCTCACTCTCTATGCATCCAAAGAGCTTCATTTCAAATATTGTTCTTGCATTTTCTCTGAATCCTTTGCTTTCTTAGGCAGGCCAGTTCTATTTGTAAGTCCTTCTGTCTGTCTGTATTAATCTGCAAGTTTTAATATTTTGCATGCATTTTATGTGATCCACCTCAAACGTACTATGCATGTGAGCAAAAAAGACAACTTGTAAAATAAATAAATAATAAGTCATTTTTGGCCTTCGAATGCTTAAGCAGCAGACCAAATGTTTGGAAGAGAAATGGGGCTGAAATAATTCTACAAAAAATGAACTGGCCCTGAAAAGTAGTGTTAGATAGTACTGACTTCAGATCAAACAGCCAAGAAAGCCTTTCATAGCAATAGCTGATAATCAGCCTACGTCTCTTTCCAAGCTAGTTTTGCAAGCCTTAGGGACTTAATCATTGTCTGACCCTAACTTGGCAAATCTTACAGCAGAGGATTTTGCTATAGTGTTTGAGAATAAAGTTAAGAATATTCAAGATTTTTCCTAGCTACCTGATGAACCTTTTCCCCCTAGCACTTGTGTTATTGTTAAGAACATAAGAAATTGCCATGCTGGGTCAGACCAAGGGTCCATCAAGCCCAGCATCCTGTTTCCAACAGTGGCCAATCCAGGCCACAAGAACCTGGCAATTACCCAAAAACTAAGTCTATTCCATGTTACCATTGCTAGTGATAGCAGTGGCTATTCCCTAAGTAAACTTGATAAATAGCCGTTAATGGACTTCTCTTCCAAGAACTCATCCAAACCTTTTTTGAACCCAGCTACACTAACTGCACTAACCACATCCTCTGGCAATAAATTCCATAGCTTCACTGTGCATAGAGTGAAAAAGAATTTTCTCTGATTAGTTTTATATGTGCTACTTGCTAACTTCATGGAATGCTCCCTAGTCCTATTATTTGACAGTGTAAATATCCGATTCACATATATTCGTTCAAGACCTCTCATGTTCTTAAAGACCTCTATCATATCCCCCTCAGCCATTTCTTCTCCAAGCTGAACAGCCCTAACCTCTTCAGCCTTTCCTCATAGGGAAGCTGTTCCATCCCCTTTATCATTTTGGTTGCCCTTCTCTGTACCTTCTCCATCACAATTATATCTTTTTTGAGATGCAGTGACCAGAATTTAAGTATTTAAGGTGCGACCTCACCAAGGAGCGATATAGAGGCATTATGACATTTTTCGTTTTATTAACCATTCCCTTCCTAATAATTCCTAACATTCTATTTGCTTTTTTGACTGCTGCAGCACACTGAACCGACAATTTCAATGTGTTATCCACTATGATGCCTAGATCTTTTTCCTGGGTGGTAGCTCCTAATATGGAACCTAACATTGTGTAACTACAGCAAGGGTTATTTTTTCCTATATGCATCACCTTGCACTTAGCCACATTAAATTTCATCTGCCATTTGGATGCCCAATCTTCCAGGCTTGCAAGGTCCTCTTGTAATGTATCACAATCTGCTTGTGATTTAACTACTCTGAATAATTTTGTATCAGCTGCAAATTTGATAACCTCACTCATCGTATTCCTTTCCAGATCATTTATATATATATTGAAAAGCACCGGTCCACGTACAGATCCCTGAGGCACTCCACTGTTTACTGTTTTCCACTGAGAAAATTGACCATTTAGTCCTACTCTCTGTTTCCTGTCTTTTAACCAGTTTGTAATCCACGAAAGGACATCGCCTCCTATCCCATGACTTTTTAGTTTTTTTAGAAGCCTCTCATGAGGGATTTTGTCAAATGCCTTCTAAAAATCCAAATACACTACATCTACCAGTTCACCTTTATACACATATTTATTAACCTCTTCAAAAAAATGAAGCAGATTTGTTAGGCAAAACTTCCCTTGGGTAAAATCCATGTTGACTGTGTTCCATTAAATCATGTCTTTCTACATGCTCTACGATTTTGATCTTGAGAATAGTTTCCACTATTTTTCTCGGCACTGAAGTCAGGCTCACTGGTCTATAGTTACCCGGATCGCCCCTGGAGCCTTTTTTAAATATTGGGGTTACATTGGCCACTCTCCAGACATCAGGTACAATGGATGATTTTAATGATAGGTTACAAATTTTAACGAATAGATCAGAAATTTCATTTTTGAGTTTCTTCAGTACCCTAGGATGCATACCATCCAGTCCAGGTGATTTGCTACTCTTTAGTTTGCCAATCTGGCCTACTACATCTTCCAGGTTCACAGTGATTTCATTTTTTCATTTTTATTAAAATTTATTAATCGCCTTTCACAAATGGTCAAGGCGATTTACAATAAACACATACATAAAATAATTGCTAAACATAAAATATTACAAAACATAACCGGGCGGATTTTAAAAGCCCTGCTCGTGTAAATCCGGGTGGATTTACGCGAGCGGGGCCCTCGCGCACCGGCACGCCTATTTTGCATAGGCCGCCGGCACGCGCAGAGCCCCGGGATGCGCGTAAGTCCCAGGGTTTTTTGAAGGGGGCATGTCGTGGACGTGTTGGGGGCGGGGCCAAATGATGCGGCGTTTCGGGGGCAGGACCGGGGGCGTGGTCCAGGCCTATGGACCAGCCCCCGGGTCGGATGATGGCACGCCAGCAGTACGCTGGCGCGCGTAGATTTACATCTGCTTCTACAGGCATAAATCTAGGGACAAAGGTAAGGGGGGGGGTTTAGATATGGCCGGGGGGGTGGGTTAGGTAGCGGAAGGGAGGGGAAGGTGAGGGGAGGGTGAAAGAAAGTTCCCTCCGAGTCCGCTCTGATTTCGGAGCGGCCTCGGAGGGAACGGAGGCAGGCTGTGCGGCTCGGCACGCGCAGGCTGCCCAAAATCGGCAGCCTTGCGCGCGCCAATCCAGGATTTTATAAGATACGCGCAGCTATGCGCGTATCTTATAAAATCCAGCGTACTTTTGTTGGCACCTGCTGCGCCAACAAAAGTACGCGATCGTGCTTTTTTTAAAAATCTACCCCAACATGAATTTCATATAGAAAATTATTGAGAACATTGAACAGGGTCAATAAAACATTGCCTATATTCAAACATATAAGCAATTGTTGAAAACATTTGTCAATATCCACAATCATCAGTCATATTCAAAATCAACTTACTCTATAAGTCATAATCACAGACATCTATAAGAAGGAGTAATTAGATTAAGGCAGCTGAAAATATGGTTAACAGATATCATAAGCACGATGGAGCAAGAAGTCTTTCGAACGTCTGAATGATTTTTTATTATCAATGGCACAGAGCTCAAAAGGAAGGAAATTCCAAACCGCTGGGGCAGCTACCGAAAAGGATGGCTCTCTGGTAGTAGATAGATGCGCTAAATGGACATATGGTACCTCGAGTAAACAGTTTTGAGAAGATCTTAAGCTTCGCGTAGGTTTATAAATCTGAAGCAGAGTGTTAGACAAAGTTGGAAAATCAGGGCTCAAGAGTTTAAAGATTGTAATGGCTATCTTATAATTAATACGTTCAGAAACAGGTAACCAATTGAGAAATATGATTACTCAGTTTGGAGTTTGACAATAACCGAGCGGCTGCATTGAGCAGTAACTGAAGCAGATAAAGCTGAACTTTTGGTAAAAGACCGTTACAGTAATCCAAATGGGGAAACAGTATGGCACGAATCACTGAATGGAAATCATTTGAAAACAATAAATACCGTAAACTGGAGATTAGTCAAAGTTTAAAGAATCCTGTTTTAACAATTGTTTTAATTTGAGGCTTAAATGAAAGAGTTTCATCTAGAAGAACTCCCAGATTCCTTATTCAGAGAAAAAGTATGATTTTCAAAAGACAGAATATTATTTGATGGAAGAGAATGAGGACAATGAATTAAGAGACATCTACAGAAATAACGGCAGAAGACCAAACTGCCTATCCAGTCTGCCCAGCAAGCTTCGTGCTTTTTTTTTTTCTCATACTTATCTGTTACTCTTGGCTCTTAGTAACCTTCTGGTCCTATTTCCCTTCCACCCCCACCATTAATGTAGAGAGCAGTGTTGGAACTACATCTAAGTGAAATATCTAGCTTAATTAGTTAGGGGTAGTAACCGCCACAATAAGCAAGCCACATCCATGCTTATTTGTTTACCCAGACTATGTAATTCAGTCCTTGTTGGTTGTTGTCTGTATATAGATCCACTTTTCTTCATTCCCCCTGCCATTGAAGCAGAGAGTTATGCAGGATATGCGTGAAGTATCAGACTTTCTCCCCTGCCGTTGAAGCAGAGAGCTATGCTGGATATGCGTGAAGTATCAGTCTTCTCCCCTGCCGCTGAAGCAGAGAGCTATGCTGGATTTTAGTTTAGTTTGTTCAATTTAGTTCGTTAAAATTTTTAGTTTAGTTTGTTCAGATTTTAGTTTAGTTCGTTCAATTCATCTGACTCATCAGCCTGAAAACCATCTCCGGAACTGGTATCTCCCCAACATCCTCATTAGTTAACACGGAAACAAAGAATTCATTTAGTCTGTCTGTAATGGTCTTATCTTCCCTAAGAGCCCCTTTAACCCCTCGGTCATCTAATCATCCAATCATCCAACTGACTCCCTCACAGGTTTCTTGCTTCAGATATATTTTTAAAAGTTTTTATTATGAGTTTTTGCCTCTATGGCCAACTTCATTTCAAATGCTCTCTTCGCCTGTCTTATCAATGTTTTACACTTAACTTGATGATGCTCATGTTTTATCCTATTTTCTTCAGATGGATACTTCTTCCAATTTTTGAAGGATTTTTTTTGGCTAAAATAGCCTCTTTCACCTCAGACGGTAATCATTTTGCCTTCCTTCCACCTTTCTTAATGTGTGGAATACATATGGACTGCGCCTCTAGGACTGTATTTTTAAACAATGTCCAAGCCTGTTGAACACTTTTAACCTTTGCAACTGCACCTTTCAGTTTTATTCTAAGCAAACTTTATCATCTAACAAATGAATTCCTCTTCCTCCATGCAGGATCCCCTGCCCTTAAATAGCTTAAAAATCATCACTGGCAAAGGCTGACAGAAGGCTTCCTACCAGCTGAGCTGAAGGCAGCCAGGATCTGCCCAGTTTTAAAGAAACCCCATCTTGATTTAACCATTCCTGCGAATTACAGGCCAATTTCAAACCTAATCCCCCTCTTTAAAATTATTGAGAGAATGGTTTTCACACAATGCTCAGTTTTCCTTGACAAAATTTAAAAATCTTTAAAAAAGAACAAAAAACTTGGATGTTTAACAAAGCCTCTCTGTTATTACTTCCCTCCCTACCCGCCCTAGGTAAACACGTGGAACCAATGCAAGCACGTAATATAACATATATAGCTCGACATCCGAACCACGTTTATACAACGCCTACAATATCTATGTTAACAATCGCATGAATCTTTTGAACACTCTGTTAAACCTCGAAACTTTGTAAACCTGAAAACTTTGTAAACCTGAAAACTTTGTAAACCGTTGTGATGGCAAACATGAACGACGGTATATAACACTTGATAAATAAAATAAAACTTTAGTTCTTCACGCAAAACGTTTGATTGGCATTGGCATTTGTGGTTCCCCTCTGAACTGGCTCAAATCTTTTCTAATAAATCAAACTTTTCAGGTTGACTGGAGCTCATGTTCCTTTCAATCACATCTTCATGCTTGCCAAATCCTTCACAGCTCTGTTTTGCCACTGTCACTCTTTTTTTTTTTTTGGCTTTAATGTTTAAACAATTTTATTGGATTTTCAACAGATACATTAACAAAGGGGAGGGTGAGGTCTGATCCCTCCCCCACAAAAAAAAGGGCTCCAGGGGCGATCCGGGAAACTACAGACCGGTTAGCCTGACTTCAGTGCCAGGAAAAATAGTGGAAAGTGTTCTAAACATCAAAATCACAGAACATATAGAAAGACATGGTTTAATGGAACAAAGTCAGCATGGCTTTACCCAGGGCAAGTCTTGCCTCACAAATCTGCTTCACTTTTTTGAAGGAGTTAATAAACATGTGGATAAAGGTGAACCGGTAGATATAGTATACTTGGATTTTCAGAAGGCGTTTGACAAAGTTCCTCATGAGAGGCTTCTAGGAAAAGTAAAAAGTCATGGGATAGGTGGCGATGTCCTTTCGTGGATTGCAAACTGGCTAAAAGACAGGAAACAGAGAGTAGGATTAAATGGGCAATTTTCTCAGTGGAAGGGAGTGGACAGTGGAGTGCCTCAGGGATCTGTATTGGGACCCTTACTGTTCAATATATTTATAAATGATCTGGAAAGAAATACGACGAGTGAGATAATCAAATTTGCAGATGACACAAAATTGTGCAGAGTAGTTAAATCACAAGCAGATTGTGATAAATTGCAGGAAGACCTTGTGAGACTGGAAAATTGGGCATCCAAATGGCAGATGAAATTTAATGTGGAAAAGTGCAAGGTGATGCATATAGGGAAAAATAACCCATGCTATAATTACACGATGTTGGGTTCCATATTAGGTGCTACAACCCAAGAAAGAGATCTAGGTGTCATAGTGGATAACACATTGAAATCGTCGGTTCAGTGTGCTGCGGCAGTCAAAAAAGCAAACAGAATGTTGGGAATTATTAGAAAAGGAATGATGAATAAAACGGAAAATGTCATAATGCCTCTGTATCGCTCCATGGTGAGACCGCACCTTGAATACTGTGTACAATTCTGGTCGCCGCATCTCAAAAAAGATATAATTGCGATGGAGAAGGTACAGAGAAGGGCTACCAAAATGATAAGGGGAATGGAACAACTCCCCTATGAGGAAAGACTAAAGAGATTAGGACTTTTCAGCTTGGAGAAGAGACGACTGAGGGGGGATATGATAGAGGTGTTTAAAATCATGAGAGGTCTAGAACGGGTAGATGTGAATCGGTTATTTACTCTTTCAGATAGTAGAAGGACTAGGGGACACTCCATGAAGTTAGCATGGGGCACATTTAAAACTAATCGGAGAAAGTTCTTTTTTACTCAACGCACAATTAAACTCTGGAATTTGTTGCCAGAGAATGTGGTTCGTGCAGGTAGTATAGCTGTGTTTAAAAAAGGATTGGATAAGTTCTTGGAGGAGAAGTCCATTACCTGCTATTAGGTTCACTTAGAGAATAGCCACTGCCATTAGCAATGGTTACATGGAATAGACTTAGTTTTTGGGTACTTGCCAGGTTCTTATGGCCTGGATTGGCCACTGTTGGAAACAGGATGCTGGGCTTGATGGACCCTTGGTCTGACCCAGTATGGCATTTTCTTATGTTCTTATGTTCTTAACCCAACACAATAGCAACATTACCCCCAGTCCCAAGAGCCCCTCCCCTCCCCCCTCCCCTCATAGTCCAATACTGGTGGAGCAGACGAATGGTGCCAGACTGTCACTCTTTAACCTCTGGCCACCTTAACGCAAAGTCTAGGCTTTGGCTCTTTTTTTTTAAGTTGCCAATATCCATATCATTGCCAGGAGAAAACCAAACTCTCCAGACTCTCTCGGTCAGTTCAATGAGAGTTTAACTAAGGCTGCCAGCTGGCTTCATTTCTTTAAATTGAAAGTCAACCCAGATAAATCTAAATCCATGTGACTTTTTAGGAATCCTGATCATAATGGCCGGTTTTCCCATCCAGGTTAAGGATGTTTTTACTACCTTAGGAGTCAAATTGGACTCCGCACTTCATATTTCTTCTCATGTTTCCTATCTTTTTTAATGATCCCATCACGTTATGAGATTTATTTCACAGCTCAAGCCATTCCTAAAACCAGAAGATCTTAAACTCTAACATATGCATTATCTTTAATATCATGTACTTCCATTTAACAAAGAAACATAAGATATGTCATTCTAGGTCAGACCAAGGGTCCATGAAGCCCAGCATCCTGTTTCCAACAGCAGCCAATCCAAGTCACAAGTACCTGGCAAGTAACCAAATATTTAGTAGGTCCCATGCTACTAATGCCAGCAACAAGCAGTGGCTATTCCCTAAGCCAACTTGGTTAAGAGCAGTTTATGGACTTCTCCTCCAGGAACTTATCAAAGTCTCTTTTAAACCCATTTACACTACCTGCCTTAACCACATCCTCTGGCAATGAAATCCAGAGCATAATTGAGCATTGAGTGAAAAAGAATTTTATCTGATTTGTTTTAAATGTGCTGCTTGTAGACTTCATGGAGTGCCTCTTATTATCTGAAAGAGTAAATAACCATTTCACATTTACCCATTCAATTCCTTTCATGATTTTGTAGACCTCAGCTGTCTCTTCTCCAAGCTAAACAGCTCTAACCTCTTTAGCTTTTTCTCATAGAGTCGTTTCATCCCCTTTATCATTTGGTCACTTTTCTCTGTATCTTCTCCAGTGCAACTGAATCTTTTTTGAGATATGAGAACCAGAACTGCACACAGTATTCAAGATATGGTCTCACCATGTAGAGATACAGAGGCATTATAACATCCTCAGTTTTATTTCTCATTCCTTTCCTAATAATTCCTAACATTCTTTTTGCTTTTTTGACCACCACATTATGCTGAGCTGATGATTTCAAGGTAATGTCAGCTATATCAGCCAGATCTTTTCCTGAGTGACAAGTCCTATAATGGAACCTAACATTGTGTATCTATACCATGGGTTATTTACCCCTATATGTATCACCTTGCACTTATCCATATTAAATTTCATCTGCCATTTGGATGCCCAATCTTCCAGTCTCACAAGTTCCCCCTGCAATTTATCACAATCTGCTTGTGATTTAACTACTCTGAATAGTTTTTTTTCATCTGCAAATTTGATCACCTACTCATCATACTCCTTTCCAGATCAGTTATAAATATATTAAAAAGCACCGGTCCAAGTACAGATCCCTGAGGCACTCCACTGTTTACACTTTTCCACTGAGAAAATTGACCATTTAATCCTACTCTCTGTTTCCTGTCTTTTAACCAGTTTGTAATCCACGAAAGGACATTGCCTCCTATCCCATGACTTTTTAGTTTTCTTAAAAGCCTCTCATGAGGGACTTTGTCAAACGCCTTCTGAAAATCCAAATAAACTACATCTACCAGTTCACCTTCATCCACATGTTTATTAACCCCTTCAAAAAAATGAAGCAGATTTGTTAGGCAAGACTTCCCATGAGTAAAGCCATGCTGACTTTGTTCCATTAAATTATGTCTTTCTATATGTTCTGTGATTTTATTATTTATAATAATTTCCATGATTTTTCCTTTCACTGAAGTCAGGCTCACCGGTTTATACTTTTCCGGTTCGCCCCTGGAGCCCTATTTATATATTCGGGTTACATGGGCTGCCTTCCAGTCTTCAGGTACAATGGACGATTTTAATGATAGGTTACAAATTACTTGTATTAGATCATTTTTTAAGTTTTTTCAGAACCCTGGACCAGGTGATTTTCTACTCTTCAATCTGGCCTACTAAATCTTCCAGGTTCACCATGATTTAGGTCAGATCATCTTAATGATCACCCTTGAAAACCATCTCCAGAACTGGTATCTCCCCAACATCCTCCTTGGTAAACACCACAGCAAAGAATTAATTTATTTTTTAGTTTAATTCATAGACTTCAGATTGTACAAAACTCTACTGCTAAGTTTATCTTTGGTAAAATGAAATTTGACCTACACTGGCTACCTGTTTCAAGTTGCATTCAGTTCAAGATTGATTGTCTTACATTCAAGGAGCTCAGCTGGGGTTCTCCCCCATATTTTGCAAATTTTCTCATTCCATATCAACTAGGATGAGCATTGCACTCTTCACAACTAGAATTACTTATCACCTCCAAAGGAAATGAACATCTGAAACAAGTTTTTAATATTTGGCCCTACCCTGTAGAATTCTCTCTCACTGTCCTTACATCTAGAAAAAGAACTTTGTAAATGCAGGAAGAGAAGTCCTGGCTCTTTTCAAGTCTTTAATAATGATTGATGCTGCCTTTGCCTGCCTTTCCCAAGAGTTTGCTAATTAATATATTTAACTGTTTTTCTCCCTAAACTCTCTTCCATTACTTTCTGTTACAGTTTACTCTCTGATTGATATGTTGACATTTTTCTTCTTACTTCTTATGCGTGGATTGTTTTTTAATTAGTTGCTTTATTTTCTTCCATTTTTTAATATTATTATTATTACTTTACTTGCTTTGTATTTTTAATCTAGTTTTGTGTTTTATTGTGCATTGCTTTTATTTACTCTTAAAAAGGCAATTAATTAATTGATGTAATTTATTTAAAAATATTAAATGCATTACAGATTTCAACAAATCACCCCAGTGATGTACAAATATAAAACTAATTATAATACATACATAATACATAAAAATTAAAAAAAAATCAAAAAATTATTCTACAACATAAAACATCATCACAACTGGACTTGCTAAAAGGATGCACTATTTCCCATAAACAGATAATCATGGAAAACAAACAAATAAAAAATACCCCCCCCCCCCCAAAAAAAAAAGAAAAACAAACAAAACTATCCAAAAAATGAAGCATGAAAAAATGAGGGTGTACAACTCTACTGACTATATAATATCATTTATAATCTGTCACTTAGAAAGCAGGGCAGTGAGAACAGCAATAGCAGTCTCTTACCTCACTGTATGATAGTCTTCTGGTAATATATAATCTGGAGGTGTCACATACCGTAGTGTCAAACTCTACTGGAGGTGTCTCTCCTGTAGCAGAATTCTCTTATTGCAGTATCAGAGCCTCCTTGAAGCATTTCTTCTGGATGTGACATGCCCTGCAGTTTGAGATTTTCCTGGAGGTGTCTCTCCTGTAGCAGAAGTCTCTCACTGCAGTATCAGAGCCACATAGCAGCATCTCTCTGGATGTGACATGCCCTGTAGTTTGAGATTCTCCTGGAGTTGTCTCTTCTGTAGCAGAAGTCACTCACTGCAGTATCAGATTGTCCTGGTGGTGTCTCTCCTGTAGCAGAAGTCTCTCAGTGCAGTATCAGAGCCACATAGCAGCATCTCTCTGGATGTGACATGCAGTGTGAGATTCTCCTGGAGGTGTCTCTCCTGTAGCAGAAGTCACTCACTGCAGTATCAGATTGTCCTGGTGGTGTCTCTCCTGTAGCAGAAGTCTCTCAGTGCAGTATCAGAGCCACATAGCAGCATCTCTCTGGATGTGACATGCCATGCAGAAGTCACTTGCTGTACTGCGAGAGGTTTTTTTTCACGTATGCCTCCATCTCTGACTGGTCTCTGGTCTCTGACTTGGTCTGAAGGCACAGAGAGCCCAGCTCCAGCCTTGCACAGATGTTATATACCCAGCGGTGCTCTTTCACAGGGGTCTCCAGGGGACATAGCACACACTTTTACCCAATTAGATAAAATAATGAACACATATGCTTTATGCCTTGTCCTTGATTATCCCCAAAAGTTAATTTTCTTGCCTGTTTTTTGTTGTTACTGTTTACTATAGAAATGTTTAATATTAATATCAACTGAATAATCAACTGACAACATTAATATCCAACTGAAGAACCCAGTGAAAGACCTCGGTATCTGGTTAGACAATGAACTGAACCTCAAAAAATGCATCACAATAAAAACGAGAGAAGGTTTTCACAAACTTCATGTACTTAAACATCTGAAACCACTATTACACCCACATGATTTCAGAACTGTTCTACAATCACTCATCTTCTCTAGTCTGGATTATTGCAATGCGATTTTCATCGGCCTCCCCAAATCTACACTGAAACCTTTACAATTACTGCAAAATCCCGCAGCACGAGTTCTTACTGGCAAGAAGAAATATGAACACATCTCCCCAATTCTGATGAGTCTCCATTGGCTATCGATCATACAAAGGATCAAGTACAAGACATTAACTACTCTACATAATGAAATCTACAAATCAGTGGCAAATCAGTGGCAAATTGCAACTAATCATACCCCCCCCCCCCCCTTACCTCTGCTAAACTATCCATCACCAGGAATAGAGCCTTCTCTATTGCAGGACCACAAGAATGGAACTCTCTACCAATCTACCTGAGTTCAATCAGGGACTCCAAATCTTTCAAAAAAGAACTTAAAACATGGTTATTTAGACAAACTTTCACAGACGGAGTTGGATAACCTAACCATTATCTTAAGACTCACTCCCTGTAACAACCATACTTTTAATTCCTATTCTCCCCTCCTTACCTTTTATACCATATCTCTTCTAACTTTATATTATTATTTATTTTTACTCCTCTATTTACCTTGAACCTTTCCTTCTCCTGTTATTCCTAACCAGCTCACCTTTGAATAAACTGCTCGATCACACCCTGCAATGTTACTCTTAAATTATTTCCCTATTTAACTAACATCATTTGTTAAATCCCAGCAAGACCGATTTGTAAGTCGTTCTCTTTTTAAACCTGTTCAACTTCTGCTTTTGCCGAAATGTTAATTGTTATCTACATTTATGTGCGTTATGAACACGTTTTATGTATGAAGTTGTTATTCACTGTAAACCGGAGTGAAGGCTTTCCGCTATACTTCGGTATAAAAAAGAAACTAAATAAATAAATAAAATAAATAAATAGTGGTGGTAATATCAGTAGCTCCTCATTAGCACTGAGCTCCTTGGGGGGGATCTTGGAATGGACTGAACCCTCAGCCCTTAGCAATGCCAAGAGGTCAGGCAGCATTGACCTCTAGAATGGGGGTAATGTGGGCTGAGAGGCTCCAGCACCTCCCCCGTGAAAAGATCAAACCTGCAGATGTGGCATAAGATCAAACCTGCAGATGTGTTTATAAGATCAAACTTGCAGATGTGGCATAAGATCAAACCTGCAGATGTGTTTATAAGATCAAACCTGCAGATGTGGCATAAGATCAAACCTGCAGATGTGTTTATAAGATCAAACCTGCAGATATGTTTATAAGGTCAAACCTGCAGATGTGGCATAAGATCAAACCTGCAGATGTGTTTATAAGGTCAAACCTGCAGATGTGGCATAAGATCAAACCTGCAGATGTGTTTATAAGGTCAAACCTGCAGATGTGGCATAAGATCAAACCTGCAGATGTGTTTATAAGATCAAACCTGCAGATATGTTTATAAGGTCAAACCTGCAGATGTGGCATAAGATCAAACCTGCAGATGTGTTTATAAGATCAAACCTGCAGATGTGTTTATAAGGTCAAACCTGCAGATGTGGCATAAGATCAAACCTGCAGAAGTGTTTATAAGATCAAACCTGCAGATGTGGCATAAGATCAAACTTGCAGATGTGGCATAAGATCAAACCTGCAGAAGTGTTTATAAGATCAAACCTACAGATGTGGCATAAGATCAAACCTGCAGATGTGGCATAAGATCAAACCTGCAGATGTGTTTATAAGGTCAAACCTGCAGATGTGGGATAAGATCAAACCTGCAGATGTGTTTATAAGATCAAACCTGCAGATGTGGCATAAGATCAAACCTGAAGATGTGTTTATAAGGTCAAACCTGCAGATGTGGCATAAGATCAAACTTGCAGATGTGGCATAAGATCAAACCTGCAGATGTGTTTATAAGATCAAACCTGCAGATGTGGCATAAGATCAAACCTGCAAATGTGTTTATAAGATCAAACCTGCAGATGTGGCATAAGATCAAACCTGCAGATGTGTTTATAAGATCAAACTTGCAGATGTGTTTATAAAATCAAACACACCCACACAAGGCTAATTAACAATTTCCAATCACCTCTGGACACCTCTAGAGTTCAGAGTGAGACTCAAACTTTGTTTTTTTTAAATATTTGGGGGGGGTCTGAGATGGGGAGGGAAGATCAGCTGCCAAGGGACTGAATTTTTTTTCACTGGGGTGAGAGAATATGGGGAAATGGGACTCAGTTTTTATAAACTTCCAT
This sequence comes from Rhinatrema bivittatum, assembly GCF_901001135.1. Lineage (NCBI taxonomy): Eukaryota > Metazoa > Chordata > Amphibia > Gymnophiona > Rhinatrematidae > Rhinatrema > Rhinatrema bivittatum. The sequence continues at coordinate 4,499,871 of NC_042619.1, read as the reverse complement.
CACTACGTAACTGGCCACATCTTGAACTAGGTGAATAATTTATTTGGCCTTCTCTAAATAACACAGATAGGCAGGTAAGATGTTCAGCTAAATATCCCCTGAAACGCCTTTCACATGTCTGGATAAAATGTATCTAAGTGCTGGCATTATTTAGAATTCCAGCTCACCAAAGGAATCCAGAAAAGACGCACACAATTAACCTCAACACACACACACACACACACATGTAAGTAGCGTGTAGACAAGTCTGTGCTGTTTCAGAAACATTGTGAGCACATGCATGCTTGCAGTACTATGGGATAATGATAACAGGGCAGTAATGGGGCAGTTCTCGTGCAGGGTTTGAAGGTTGCACAGAGTTCATATTGTTCAAGCAATAAATAAAGTGTATGGTGAGGTACATTACTAAATCTGTCCCTACACTTTTGCACCAGCTAATGAAGTTATGTAAATGAAATTGGCATTGTCTTTGCCTGTAGGTATTGGGTGGAAGGCTGGGTTACGTGCCAGACAGGCAGGGCGACGTGCTGGATGGTCTGCACTGAACTGACGGTGATTGCAAATATAAGCACAATACTTTCAGAAACAGTATGCACATTCTTTGTAAAATACCTGCTTCTCTGTATAATAATGAGTTATAAATATCACGTATGGAAAATGTATGCACAAGGTTTTATAAAATGGAGAGACAATGTGTATGTTTTCCTGTATTAAAAGTTTGCAAGCTTACTGAAACATATATTCACATATTTGGGGCAGACACATGCTGAACTTTATTAACTGTGTGGCTCATGCTGCACACTGTGTAAAGTACTTGCATATTTGGGGATAGATATTCAAAGCACATTAAGGGCCTCATTTTCTAAAGTATCGCAGGCCTGCGATACTTTAGAAGATGAGGGGCAGGGGGCCGAATCGGGGGGCGGGCCTGCGCTAGCGCCACCATAGTGAGCCCTGGTGATGCCCAGACTCCTCCTCTTCCGGGGCCGACTCCGCCCCCATTTTGATATCGCATACGAAAAGGGACATTTCGCGTGCGAAACGTCCCATACCACGTGCAATACCCTTAGAAAATAAGGCCCTAAGACAGATAAATTAAAGTTATTCATCTAAATGGCAAATTTTTTGATATTCAGACAGTTGGATAAGTCATTATCCCTTATAAATTAGCAGAATGAAAAACGCTCATTCTGAGGGTGTTGCATGGCTTTTGACTATAGCCGGTTAAGTAGTGTGGCCAGATAAGTGACCATATTCAAAGGACTATAACCGGTTATGTACTGTGCCAGATAACATTACGTTCTAACTGACTATATTCACAGGACTATAACCGGTTATGTACTGTGCCAGATAACATTACGTTCTAACTGGCTATATTCACAGGACTATAACCGGTTATGTACTATGCCAGATAACATTACATTCTAACTGACTATATTCACAGGACTATAACCGGTTATGTACTATGCCAGATAACATTACATTCTAACTGACTATATTCACAGGACTATAACCGGTTATGTACTGTGCCAGATAACATTACATTCTAACTGACTATATTCACAGGACTATAACCGGTTATGTACTGTGCCAGATAACATTACATTCTAACTGACTATATTCACAGGACTATAACCGGTTATGTACTGTGCCAGATAACATTACATTCTAACTGGCCTTATTCACAGGACTATAACCGGTTATGTACTGTGCCAGATAACATTACGTTCTAACTGACTATATTCACAGGACTATAACCGGTTATGTACTGTGCCAGATAACATTACATTCTAACTGACTATATTCACAGGACTATAACCGGTTATGTACTGTGCCAGATAAAATTACATTCTAACTGACTATATTCACAGGACTGTAACCGGTTATGTACTGTGCCAGATAACATTACATTCTAACTGACTATATTCACAGGACTATAACCGGTTATGTACTGTGCCAGATAACATTACATTCTAACTGACTATATTCACAGGACTATAACCGGTTATGTACTGTGCCAGATAACATTACATTCTAACTGACTATATTCACAGGACTATAACCGGTTATGTACTGTGCCAGATAACATTACGTTCTAACTGACTATATTCACAGGACTATAACCGGTTATGTACTGTGCCAGATAACATTACGTTCTAACTGACTATATTCACAGGACTATAACCGGTTATGTACTGTGCCAGATAACATTACATTCTAACTGGCTACAGTCACAGGACTATAACCGGTTATGTACTGTGCCAGATAACATTACGTTCTAACTGACTATATTCACAGGACTATAACCGGTTATGTACTGTGCCAGATAACATTACGTTCTAACTGACTATATTCACAGGACTATAACCGGTTATGTACTGTGCCAGATAACATTACGTTCTAACTGACTATATTCACAGGACTATAACCGGTTATGTACTGTGCCAGATAACATTACGTTCTAACTGACTATATTCACAGGACTATAACCGGTTATGTACTGTGCCAGATAACATTACGTTCTAACTGACTATATTCAAAGGACTATAACCGGTTATGTACTGTGCCAGATAACATTACGTTCTAACTGACTATATTCACAGGACTATAACCGGTTATGTACTGTGCCAGATAACATTACGTTCTAACCGGATATATTCACAGGACTATAACCGGTTATGTACTGTGCCAGCTAACATTACGTTCTAACTGACTATATTCACAGGACTATAACCGGTCATGTACTGTGCCAGATAACATTACGTTCTAACTGGATATATTCACAGGACTATAACCGGTTATGTACTGTGCCAGATAACATTACGTTCTAACTGGCTATATTTACAGGACTATAACCGGTTATGCACTGTGCCAGATAACATTACGTTCTAACTGACTATATTCACAGGACTATAACCGGTTATGTACTGTGCCAGATAACATTACATTCTAACTGGCTATATTCACAGGACTATAACCGGTTATGTACTGTGCCAGATAACATTACGTTGTAACTGGCTATATTCACAGGACTATAACCAGTTATGTACTGTGCCAGATAACATTACGTTCTAACTGACTATATTCACAGGACTATAACCGGTCATGTACTGTGCCAGATAACATTACGTTCTAACTGGATATATTCACAGGACTATAACCGGTTATGTACTGTGCCAGATAACATTACGTTCTAACTGACTATATTTACAGGACTATAACCGGTTATGTACTGTGCCAGATAACATTACATTCTAACTGGCTATATTCACAGGACTATAACCGGTTATGCACTGTGCCAGATAACATTACGTTCTAACTGGCTATATTCACAGGACTATAACCGGTTATGCACTGTGCCAGATAACATTACGTTCTAACTGACTATATTCACAGGACTATAACCGGTTATGTACTGTGCCAGATAACATTACATTCTAACTGGCTATATTCACAGGACTATAACCGGTTATGCACTGTGCCAGATAACATTACGTTCTAAATGGCTATATTCACAGGACTATAACCGGTTATGTACTGTGCCAGATAACATTATTTTCTAACTGAATATATTCACAGGACTATAACCGGTTATGTACTGTGCCAGATAACATTACGTTCTGACTATATTCACAGGACTATAACCGGTTATGTACTGTGCCAGATAACATTACATTCTAACTGGCTATATTCACAGGACTATAACTGGTTATGCACTGTGCCAGATAACATTACGTTCTAAATGGCTATATTCACAGGACTATAACCGGTTATGTACTGTGCCAGATAACATTACATTCTAACTGGCTATATTCACAGGACTATAACCGGTTATGTACTGTGCCAGATAACATTACGTTCTAACTGACTATATTCACAGGACTATAACCGGTTATGTACTGTGCCGATAACATTACATTCTAACTGACTATATTCACAGGACTATAACCGGTTATGTACTGTGCCAGATAACATTACATTCTAACTGACTATATTCACAGGACTATAACCGGTTATGTACTGTGCCAGATAACATTACATTCTAACTGACTATATTCACAGGACTATAACCGGTTATGTACTGTGCCAGATAACATTACATTCTAACTGGCTACATTCACAGGACTATAACCGGTTATGTACTGTGCCAGATAACATTACATTCTAACTGACTATATTCACAGGACTATAACTGGTTATGTACTGTGCCAGATAACATTACGTTCTAACTGACTATATTTACAGGACTATAACCGGTTATGTACTGTGCCAGATAACATTACGTTCTAACTGACTATATTCACAGGACTATAACCGGTTATGTACTGTGCCAGATAACATTACGTTCTAACTGACTATATTCACAGGACTATAAACCGGTTATGTACTGTGCCAGATAACATTACGTTCTAAATGGCTATATTCACAGGACTATAACCGGTTATGCATGTGCCAGCTAACATTACGTTCTAACTGGCTATATTCACAGGACTATAACCGGTTATGTACTGTGCCAGATAAGATTACATTCTAACTGGCTACATTCACAGGACTATAACCAGTTATGTACTGTGCCAGATAACATTACATTCTAACTGACTATATTCACAGGACTATAACCGGTTATGTACTGTGCCAGATAAGATTACATTCTAACTGGCTACATTCACAGGACTATAACCGGTTATGTACTGTGCCAGATAAGATTACATTCTAACTGACTATATTCACAGGACTATAACCGGTTATGTACTGTGCCAGATAAGATTACATTCTAACTGGCTACATTCACAGGACTATAACCGGTTATGTACTGTGCCAGATAACATTACATTCTAACTGACTATATTCACAGGACTATAATCGGTTATGTACTGTGCCAGATAACATTACGTTCTAACTGACTATATTCACAGGACTATAACCGGTTATGTACTGTGCCAGATAACATTACGTTCTAACTGACTATATTCACAGGGCTATAACCGGTTATGTATGTACTGTGCCAGATAACATTACATTCTAACTGGCTATATTCACAGGACTATAACCGGTTATGTACTGTGCCAGATAACATTACGTTCTAACTGACTATATTGACAGGACTATAACTGGTTATGTACTGTGCCAGATAACATTACATTCTAACTGGCTATATTCACAGGACTATAACCAGTTATGTACTGTGCCAGATAACATTACGTTCTAACTGACTATATTTACAGGACTATAACCGGTTATGTACTGTGCCAGATAACATTACGTTCTAACTGACTATATTCACAGGACTATAACCGGTTATGTACTGTGCCAGATAACATTACGTTCTAACTGACTATATTCACAGGACTATAACCGGTTATGCACTGTGCCAGATAACATTACGTTCTAACTGACTATATTCACAGGACTATAACCGGTTATGCACTGTGCCAGATAACATTACGTTCTAACTGACTATATTCACAGGACTATAACCGGTTATGCACTGTGCCAGATAACATTACATTCTAACTGGCTATATTCACAGGACTATAACCGGTTATGTACTGTGCCAGATAACATTACATTCTAACTGGCTATATTCACAGGACTATAACCGGTTATGTACTGTGCCAGATAACATTACATTCTAACTGGCTATATTCACAGGACTATAACTGGTTATGCACTGTGCCAGATAACATTACATTCCAACTGGCTATATTCACAGGACTATAACCGGTTATGAAGACCAGAACTGTGAAGGACTTCAAAGGGGCGTGGGATAAACCCTGTGGATCCATAAAGTCAAGAGGCCGCCAATGAAGAGTGGGTGACTTGCCAGAATGATGGCTACTGCCTGGACACAATACCCTTATTCAATAAACATACACATGGTTACTGTGACTCCAACATCACTCTAAGCTTCAACAGCAAGAGGAAATGTGGTAAAAAGGATTCACACTCACAAAGAGGGGAGTAGCTGGCTTGTTACGGCGGTTACTACCCCAAACCAAATGTGCCTGATACTTCACTTTCGATGCACATCCAGCATAGCTCTCTGCTCCAACGGCAGGGGAGAAGAAAAACTGATACTTCACGCATATCCAGCATAGCTCTCTGCTTCAACGGCAGGGGAAAAGAAAAACTGATACTTCACGCATATCCAGCATAGCTCTCTGCTTCAACGGCAGGGGGAAAGAAAAACTGATACTTCACGCATACCCAGCATAGCTTCAACGGCAGGGGAGAAGAAAAAAGGATTCACACTCACAAAGCGGGGAGTAGCTGGCTTGTTACGACGGTTACTACCCCAAACCAAATGTGCCAGATACTTCACTTTCGATGCATATCCAGCATAGCTCTCTGCTTCAACGGCAGGGGAGAAGAAAAAAACTGATACCTCACGCATATCCAGCATAGCTCTCTGCTTCAACGGCAGGGGAGAAGAAAAACAACCAATAAGGGCTGTATAACATAGTCTGGGTTAAAACAAATAAGCATGGGTGTAGCTTGCTTATTGCGGCGGTTACTACCCCTACTACCCCTTAACTAATCAAGCTAGATATTTCACTTGGATGCAGCTCCATCACTGCTCTCTACATTAATGGTGGGGGAGGAAGGGAAATAGAACCAAGAGCTAAAAGAAACAGATAAGTATGAGAGAAAAAATGTGTGAAGCTTGCTGGGCAGACTGGATGGGCCGTTTGGTCTTCTTCTGCCGTCATTTCTATGTTTCTATGTTTCTATGGTTATATACTGTGCCAGATAGGGATGTGAATCGTTTTTGAATGATTAAAATTATCGTCAGATAATTTTAAAATCGTCCAAAATCGTTTGAGTGCACAATACAATACAAATGCCCCCGATTTATCGTCAGGGGCATTTGTATTGTATCGTTAAATAGGACGTTGTGCCATTCCTGGAATGGCATGGAGTCCCGAAATGTCTGCCGCATCCATGGCCTTGCAAACTGTTAATGCTGGGGTTAGTGGACCCTTGGGCTAGCCGTGCAGATGAAGATTGGATGAGAAGAGAACTCTGCTGAGATGATACGGCTGGGAGGCAGCACAGAGCCAGGAGACCAAGCAGGAGCTTCACCACTGAAGACCGCGATCCCCCCCAGGAGGAGCCCATGAGGACCCGGGCTGCTGGGACTTAGGAGTGGTCTCCCGGAGCAGAAGTCCAGCTGAGTGGAGAACAGTATGAGGATCAGAACTGGCAGCAGGCAAAGAGAAACAGAATACGAACCAAAATCAAGAACCTGGAAGTCAGTCCGAGGGCTGGAAAGCAGAAACTGAAGCGGAGACTGGAACTGGGAAGGAAGCTGGATCAGGAGCGGAGGCAGGAACAGGTGAAGAAACAGGATCTGAAGCGGAGGCTGGAACAGGTGAAGAAGCAGGATCTGAAGCGGAGGCTGGAACAGGTGAAGAAATCTGAATCAGGAGCACAGGACCGCAGACAGCCACAATAACTCCTTAGAATGAAGTCTGTTGCAAGGCGACGACTTCAGTCAGTTGCCGGGTTTAAATATCCTGCCGGCATCTGACGTAATCTCGGGGCCTGCCTCGGTTTCATGCCCCTGCTCCTCCAACTGCCTTCCCCTTGCGTCCATGCGTGCCTAAGGGGGGCGGAGCTCAGAAGCAGAGCTTGGTGGTGTCTCCCTCGTGGAGATGCTGCCGTGGAGAGGGCCGAGAAGGCCTGAAAAATGCCGGACACGATCGCCGGACCCCAGGGCGGAGGAAGGTAAGGACCCGGTCGCAAGTCTAGCGACTGGGACCGCAACACTTGGTTTCTTTGTAGCTGGTTCCTGTATCCTGTTCCTGTATTTTGGTTCTCTCCAGGTCCAGCAATCAGTGCAGATGCTGGATCAGTGATTTCTAGATTTTCTTTTTTCTTTCTTCAATGTGTTACCACTTTAATTGAATAAAATGGGGAGGGACTCACTACACTCTCCACGACAGTCTTCTGAAAGTGTACTCTAAAGCAGTGTTAACCCAGGGTGGTCCTGAAGACCTTTTGCTACTGTATTTGCAGCTAAAAAGACAAAAACCATCTAGCCATCCTGCAGATAATATTCCTTCAAATCTCCTGCTTCTCATTCCAAATACGATCGCAAAACCTTTAACAAGTATCATAAATTGCTTTTTAACCCAAGGAAGTTACCCTGACAGCCTAAAAACTGCATCACTCAAACCCCTTCTCAAGAAACACAATCTTGACCCTAATGTACCTAACAATTTCAGACCCATCTCTAATTTGCCATTTTTAGCCAAAATAACAGAAAAGCTGGTAAACACCCAGCTTTCAGAATACCTGGAAGATCAAAATATCCTACACCCCTCACAATATGGCTTCCGCAAAGCACGCAGCACAGAAACCCTCCTTATCTCACTTACAGATCATATTATAATGGGTCTTGACAAAGGCTACTCCTTCTTATTAATCCTGTTAGACATCTCTGCGGCGTTTGACACCGTCAACCACTCCATTCTTCTGGATCGCCTAACAGACATTGGTATCTCAGGATCTGCCCATAGTTGGTTCAAATCTTTCCTCCACAATAGATCCTTCAAAGTTAAAATCAACAACAAAGAATCGCCATTAACAAAATCCAATTTAGGAGTTCCACAAGGATCTTCCCTTTCCCCAACCCTTTTTAATATTTACCTCCTACCCCTTTGCCAAGTGCTATCTGACCTTAATTTAATTCATTATCTGTATGCAGACGATGTACAGATTCTTATTCCTATTACAGAATCTATTTCAAAAGCACTTTCCCACTGGAATAACTGCCTTATATCTATCACTAACCTCCTCAATAGATTAAATCTGGTCTTTAACTCTTCAAAGACGGAGCTCCTCCTCATCTCAGCAAATGAAGAAAATATTCCCATACCATTCCCTCACAACACATTCATCACTCATAAGCAGGTGAGAGATCTTGGAGTAATTCTCGATAATAGACTAAACCTTAAGAAAATGGTTAATACTACATCCAAAGACTGTTTTTACAGACTCCAGGTTCTGAAACGACTCAAGCCACTTCTTTTTTTCAAAGATTTCAGAACAGTACTCCAGGCATTGTTATTCTCCAAGATTGACTATTGCAGTGCCCTCCTCCTTGGCCTACCCAAATCGACCATTAAACCGCTTCAGATGATTCAAAATGCTGCAGCGAGATTACTGACCAACACCAGCCGCGGAAATCACATCTCACCCATCCTCAGAAACCTACATTGGCTACCTGTAAATTTCAGAATCCTTTACAAAGCAATTACCCTAATACATAAAACCATCCATCACCAACTCCATCTCAGCCTTGAAATACCCTTCAAACTTCATTCCTCCAATAGGCCAATTAGAGATAATCATAAAGGTACTTTGAACTACCCCCCAACTAAAGCCTCACGCCTTTCCTCGACCAAAGACCGAGCTTTTTCAATAGCAGGTCCATCTATTTGGAACAACATTCCTTCAAGCCTCCGACTAGAACCCTGTCTCATTACATTCAGGAAAAAACTTAAGACGTGGCTATTCCTCCAAGCCTTCGATGATCCTCCAGACAACCCTTAGTCTTCTTTATCCACACTTGGACGTAGAAGATTAAAGTCTGACAACCATTCAAACGAAGAACTCTGGCACTTACTGATTAAAGCATCTTGCTTTAATCCAAATTCCTTTTGGACTATGCTTCTTTAATTATTTTTTGGCATTTAACTTCCTTCCAGCTTTTAAGCTTCCCAAGTTTTTACTCCTTGTTAAATGTAACTTTATCTTATTCTCTTCTCTTGTTAATTACTTTTATTTATTGCTTCTGTTATACCCTTGTTTTATGTAAACCGATCCGATATGGTTTATTTGCTATGAAGGTCGGTATAAAAAAGTGTTAAATAAATAAATAAATAAATAAATAAAAGGAAAATTAAAGGATAAGCAATTTTAGCTTATTCTATGTATATGGAGAAAATAAAAAGATGGTTAGTGACTTTCCCAGCAGTTGCACTGACTGTAGCATTCGTGCTGTTTCTGTCTGCAGCAGTTAACTTCCCTTGTATAATAACTGTGAAACAAAGGTAGAGAGTCCATCAAGCAAGGTTGAGAGAACATTGCACAAATCTCAACTTTGGTTGAGTTTCCTCACTCCGAAAGTCATCAACTCTTCACAAGAGAGCACTGTTCGGTTCGTACTTCGTACTCTGCATGTCAAAGTGGCCCCTAACCCCTACACTAATACCTAAACCTCACCTCGAGTAGCTATGTGGGCCTCCTATAGAGGTATAAATACCTACCTAGTATGAGACTCTTATAGCTAGTCCCTCTCTCTCTCTCTCTCTCTCATTACTAAAAATATTGCAAAGTGCAATAAAGCCATATGACATAGCTTAACATAAATGAAAAAGGTGTAGTTAAAACTGTGCAATATAGCATTGCAACACCAGCCCGCTTGGCCAGAAATCCCTCCCCAAACTCCTCCCCTTTTTCCAAATTTGCATCCCACCATGCGTTAAAGGCATTTTCACATGTGTTAAAGGTGCTTTTTACATGCAAAAACGCCATATAGCACTTTGATAACTGACCCCCTTAGTGAGTTTATCTCAGTCTCTGTAGGGTAGACCAACACCTTTAATGCAATGATCCAAGCTGCACCACTGATGTTGATGCTGTGTACTTTTTTTTGTATAGTGTAAACCCTTATCCTAACCCAACACAGGCCAGTGTTTTGGCGACCACCTTCACTGCCTCAGAAGTCCTTCACATCTAAAAATAAACATAAAATTGGCAATCTTTTGAGTCAATAAGCATAGAAAATGCACATACCATACACCCTTTTAAGCCGGCATTACTGCTCTACCACCCACTAAACTGGAAACTCCGGGTTTTTAAACCCTGAACGTCCATGTCACACCCACTTATGTACAGTTTATATGCTCATCCCAACCAAGCACAACAAACAATGTTCTGTTCACTAACAGAAGAACCAAACAATGGACCTCATTTTCTAAACGTATCGCACACGATAAGGGATGTTTTGCACGCGAAATGTCCCTTTTCGCGTGCGATACCAAAATGGGGGTGGATTCGGCCCTGGAAGAGGAGGAGTCGGGGCGTCACCGGGGCCGACTCCGCGAAGACGCCGCGGACGACGAAAAGGTAAGGCTCTTTTCGCGTGCGTGTTCGCGACCAATAGCTACACCTCCTATGGTGGCGCTATTGGGTGCGAAACCGGCAGCAATCGCACCGCGATGGTGCGATCGCTGCTGGCTAGCACAGGCCCACCCCTCGTTTCGGCCCCCTGCCCCTCATTCCCTAAAGTATCGCAGGTCTGCGATACTTTAGAAAATGAGGCCCAATGTCTTCATTGAACCCCAATGGTTCCACAGTTTGTAAAATATAAATCCAGTACTGTTCCTTATAAATCAATGTCCTAACCAGATTCCCCCCCCAAAAAAAAAAACCATCAGGAACAGCCTGCTGCAACACTGTGAAAGTAAAATCAGCAAATGAATGCTGCATTGTAAGCAATGCATTACTAAGGGGGCCTCTTTTTTTGTCTCATGATAGCACTCTGATGTTCAATCATATTTGTTTACAAGCGTCTTATTGTCTTTCTAATATAAAAAAGCTGTCAAGTGCACCGCATGATATACACTGCTCCTGCAAAGGTACATGACATGCCATTGTTCAATTTACATTTAGAAAGTTTCTTACAATGTAAAACATCCCTACAGAACAACTGGAGACGTACAGAGCAATCACCAAAAGGATGGTACCTTGCAGCCCCTGTATTTGCAACTGGTGGCTCTTCCTTATCAACCAGACCACCATATTGTTTACATTTGGTCTCCCAGTAAAATAAAAAATGGGCATATCCTGAAATGAAGGGTGGAGCTTTAAAAACGTCCAATTTTTTAAAAATGTATATTTATATTCTGCTTTTTGCACTTTTTTCAGTGCTTCAATTGTGTTTTAATACATCAATTAATCTTTAAACTTTGTGGAGAGAAAGCTAGAGTATATAATAACCATTTCTCTTGATTACTAGATTAGGGTGTAATAGTAAGTCACAATTAATCCATCATGCTCATTTCTATGCCCTATTAATTACATTGTCAGGATAACCTCCTGGGCAAAATGTCTCTTCATTTCCACTGCCTTGAGCTTGATAGGTTTTTTATGTAACAAAAACTGCGGACCATCCGGCCCAATCATTATTCTAATGTCCAAAAATGCAACCTCATTCTTGCTAAAAAGTATGGGTGAACTTCAAATTCTGATCGCATCCATTCAACCATACCATAAATTGTTTGAACTTCATATGATCTCCTGACCATGACAAGAATGTCATCAATATAACAGCAACTAAACCACAATTTTTAGTACATATAAAGATAGACCGCCATTCTAGGCTTTATCAATAGAGTGTATTAAAACACTTCAACAGTCTTCCGCCTTATATATAATCACGGGTCTCTTTTCTTTGTATTTTTCTTTTTTGCAGATAAAAGTCAATTCATTGTGCAATATGCTGGTCAAAGAAATGTCATGAATTATCTTGTTAAATGCACTCCCATGGTGTATTCTCTCTTCATTATAACATTCTGTGCAAAAAATATTCCCAACATCACTCGACATCACTACAACCGAGTGGGTTAATATTGCCCTGATGAAGAGCAACAGGTAGAAACACGGACCCATGTCTGCGAAGGTTTGAAGAGTGTTTCATTTTGGTGAAGGACTGAACAGTGTTTCATGTCGAGTGAGGTTGGAAAGGAAATCAAGAAAGCTAAAAGTCAAGTGGAAGAAAGGATTTCCAAATATGTAAAGAGAGGTGACAAATCATTTTTCAGGTACATCAGAGAAAGGAGAAAGGTCTGAAGTGTATAATGAAACTGAAAGGTGACAATGATCAATGTGTGGAGAGAGATGAAGAAATGGCAGAAATATTAAACAAATACTTCAGTTCGGTGTTCACTAAAAAGACTCTAGAGAAGGACCATTGCTGGTTAACAAGATCATAGATGGAGATAGGGTAGATGAAACTCTGTTTACAGATGAGAATGTATGGGAAGAGATAGGAAAACTGAAAGGCCACAAGGCCATGGGATCAGATGAGGTTCATCCCAGGATAGTGAGGGAGCTCAGAGATGTGCTGGCAGGTTCGCTGAATGACCAACAGATCCCTGGAAAAGGAAGTAGTGCTGAATAATTGGAGAAGAGCAATGGTGGTCCTGCTCCACAAGAGTGGTAGCAGAGAAGGGCTACCAAAATGATAAGGGGAATGGAACAACTCCCCTATGAGGAAAGACTAAAGAGGTTAGGACTTTTCAGCTTGGAGAAGAGACGACTGAGGGGGGATATGATAGAGGTGTTTAAAATCATGAGAGGTCTAGAACGGGTAGATGTGAATCGGTTATTTACTCTTTCGGATAGTAGAAAGACTAGGGGACACTCCATGAAGTTAGCATGGGGCACATTTAAAACTAATCGGAGAAAGTTCTTTTTTATTCAACGCACAATTAAACTCTGGAATTTGTTGCCAGAGAATGTGGTTCGTGCAGTTAGTATAGCTGTGTTTAAAAAAGGATTGGATAAGTTCTTGGAGGAGAAGTCCATTACCTGCTATTAAGTTCACTTAGAGAATAGCCACTGCCATTAGCAATGGTTACATGGAATAGACTTAGTTTTTGGGTACTTGCCAGGTTCTTATGGCCTAGATTGGCCACTGTTGGAAACAGGATGCTGGGCTTCATGGACCCTTGGTCTGACCCAGTATGGCATTTTCTTATGTTCTTATGTTCTTATGTTCTTACTAGGGATGTGAATCGTTTTTGAACGATTAAAATTATCGTCAGATAATTTTAAAATCGTCCTAAATCGTTAGAGTGCACGATACAATACAAATGCCCCCGATTTATCGTCAGGGGCATTTGTATTGTATCATTAAATAGGGCACGGGAATTATTTGGGGGAGGGCGGGAAAACCGACACACCAAAACAACCCCTAAACCCACCCCGACCCTTTAAAACCAATTCCTTACCCTCCCCACCCTCCCGAACCCCCCCAAAATGTTAAATTACCTGGTGGTCCAGTGGGGGGGTCCCGGCGCGATCTCCCGCTCTCGGGCCATCGGCGCCATTTTGGCTGCCACTAATTAAAATGGCGCCAATGGCCCGATAAAAAAAAAAACCCACCCGACCCTTTAAATCTACCCCCCACCCTCCTGACCCTTTTTTTTTAGGGAGGCCCGCGCCGCTAAAAAAAAACAACCACCCTACCCTTTAAATCGACCCCACCCCCCCAAAAAACCTTTTAAAATTACCTGGTGGTCCAGGGGGGCCTCGGGGGGCCTCGGGGAGAGATCCAGGGGGGCCTCGGGGAGAGGAGAGATCCAGGGGGGCCTTGGGGATAGATTTCCCGTTCCCAGGCATCAGCTGTTCTAAAAAAAAATGGTGCCGATGCCCCTTTGCCCTTACCATGTGACAGGGTATCCGTGCCATTGGCCGGCCCCGTCACATGGTAGGAGCACTGGATGGCCGGCGCCATCTTTAAAGGGAGCAATGTCATTGCTGGTAGAAGTTAATTTTGATGACATTCTTCTACTGCTGCTTCAATGTTGTTCAACATGGGAGATTGGATTTTTGGAAAAAGAGCAGATATAATATGACTTCCATGAAGAATTTCAGATAAGAACATAATAACATAAGAAATTTCAATACTGGGTCAGACCAAGGGTCCATCAATCCCAGCATCCTGTTTCCAACAGTGACCAATCCAGGCTACAAGTACCTGGCAAGTAACCAGAAGCTAAGTATATCCCATGCTACTGATACTTCATAGAAACATAGAAGAAATGATGGCAGAAAAAGATCAAATGGCCCATCCAGTCTGCCCAGCAAGCTCCCACTCTTATTCTCTCAAACTTATCTGTCTCAACAGGGCCCTTGTTGGCAACTGTCCTACTCAAACTTCCCACCACCCCTGCCGCCAATACAGAGAGCAATGTTGGAGCTGCATCAAAGGTGAATCATAAGGCTTAATTTATTTATTTATTTATTTTTGGTTTTTATATACCGGAAGTTCCTGTATACAAAACATATCACTCCGGTTCACATTTAACAGAGATAACTATCGCCGGGGAGGCGGTTTACATGGAACATATCGAATATAATGAACGGGTAATCTATAATAAAGTACAATTTATTATGAAACAACTAAGATCAACTTAGAAAACAACTTGGAGCATATAACTGACGCAATATGAAATTTACATTATTGCTGTGAGACAAGGCTGGATGTTTGTTCTTCTTGCTTTTAGCTCTCTGGGAAAGCTTGATGGAAGAGCCAAGTCTTGAGTTTCACCTTGAAGGTGGTATGGCACGGTTCAAGGCGGAGGTCCGGTGGTAGTGCGTTCCAGAAGTTACTGCCACATCAAGCAAGTTACCCCGATGCTTGTTTACCCATCCTGTTGGATGTTGTCTGAATGTAAATCCTCTTTTCCACATTTCCCCCTGCCGTTGAAGCAGAGAGCAATGATGTTTATACATTCAAAGTGAAGTATCAGGCTTAATTGGTTTAGGGTAGTAACCACCACAATAAGCCAGCTACCCCTATGCTTTTCTGTCTACCCAGACTGTGTAGTTCAGTCCTTGTTGGGTTTTGTCTGAATGCAAATCCTCTTTTCCAAATTTCTCCTTGCCATTGAAGCAGAGAGCAATGTTGGAGTTGCATTAACCATGTGAAGCCTTATTGAGTAAGGGTAGTAATCACCAGGTAGTAGCCAACATTCCAGAAAGCCACCCCCATGGCTCTTCTCATCCTCTCACCTTTATGGATCTACAGTGTTTATCCCATGGCCCTTTGAAATCCTTCACAGTTTAGTCTTCACCACTTCCTCTGGAAGGGCATTCCAGGTATCCACCGGCTCAGTGTGCTGCGGCAGTCAAAAAAGCAAACAGAATGTTGGGAATTATTAGAAAGGGAATGGTGAATAAAACGGAAAATGTCATAAAGCCTCTGTATCGCTCCATGGTGAGACCGCACCTTGAATACTGTGTACAATTCTGGTCGCCGCATCTCAAAAAAGATATAATTGCGATGGAGAAGGTACAGAGAAGGGCTACTAAAATGATAAGGGGAATGGAAAAGCTCTCCTATGAGGAAAGACTAAAGAGGTTAGGACTTTTCAGCTTGGAGAAGAGACGACTGAGGGGGGATATGATAGAGGTGATTAAAATCATGAGAGGTCTAGAATGGGTAGATGTGAATCGGTTATTTACTCTTTTGGATAGTAGAAAGACTAGGGGGCACTCCATGAAGTTCGCATGTGGCACATTTAAAACTAAACGGAGAAAGTTCTTTTTCACTCAATGCACAATTAAACTCTGAAATTTGTTGCCAGAGGATGTGGTTAGTGCAGTTAGTATAGCTGTGTTTAAAAAAGGATTGGATAAGTTCTTGGAGGAGAAGTCCATTACATGCTATTAAGTTCACCTAGAGAATAGCCACTGCCATTAGCAATGGTTACATGGAATAGACTTAGTTTTTGGGTACTTGTCAGGTTCTTGTGGCCTGGATTGGCCACTGTTGGAAACAGGATGCTGGGCTTGATGGACCCTTGGTCTGACCCAGTATGGCATTTTCTTATGTTTTTATGTGCTTATGTTCTTATAGTGTACAAATCATGATAAGCAGATTACAGGGTTTTCCATTATAACAACAGTATAAATTCCTAAGCAAAATACATACATTTCTTACTTATAAACTCATGCTTTCATTATTAAAATATTAAACATTTACAATAGAAAATGCCTCCTGAAAAATAAAAGCCTTATTTATTTTTTATTTAGCAGCATTTTGCCCAAAGTGATGAACAAATAAAACAGACAATATATTCAGTTACAAAGTTATTCATTAAAATCTTTCTAGACATAAAATAAGCCACAACCTCTGAGGCTAAATCTGCAGAAAGAGCCATTGCTCCTTTTTTTTTTTATTATCTGTTTATTGCGTTTAACATAGTGAAACATCAAGCAATACATACTTAAGTAGAATTACAGGTATCAGAAATAGAAACAAATAAATTGCATCTATTAATAATTCAACAAGAAAATAAAGATTTTCCATACCTGTCTAACATGCCCTCTAAAGAGGATCCAAGTTAACACAACTTCAAGTATACATATACATATAGTATATAAGAATAGGCAATTTGGCTATAGGATAATTATAACAAACGTAGGCCTGGATTTATCAAAATGCGATAAGTATCGCATATGATAGCAAAAGGGGTGAGTTTTATGCTGATAGTTTATCTCAATACCTATGTGAAGAGCTAAGTTAGTGCAAATTGCACCAGACTTGTTGTATTTCCTGTGTACAACCATTGGGAGACAATTTTTAATGGTGTGTGTGAGAGAGAGAGAGACTAGCCATGAGAGAGACTAGCCATGATGCCCTCTCCCTAGATAGGTATTTATATCCCTATGGGAGGCCCACCTAGTAACTCGAGGTAAGGTTTAGGTATTAGTGTAGGGGGTTAGGAGCCACTTTGACATTCAACGTGAGACATACGAACAAAACAGTGGTCTCTTGTGAAGATTTGATGACCTTCGGAGAGGGGAAACTCAACCAAAGATGAGAATGATGCAATGTTCTCTCAACCTACCTTGATGTTACCCAGGTAGAGAGTCCATCAAGCTAGGTGGAGAGAACATTGTACTGGCAGCCAGTGCAGTGAAATCAGCGAGGGTCGAATGTGATCAAATTTCCAGTTCCTAACAAAAGTCTTGCCCCGACATATTGTAATAATTGCAATGGTTTGAAGAGACATGCGGGAAGAGCGAGTAATAAGGAGTTAAGGTGCAGTGTCTCTTATATATAGGAAGCCCTATCTCATGCAGTCTGAGGCACAGTCCCCTGTACCCACTTCAAGTTCAGATTCTAAGAAACACAACTTGAGTTTTAGGACAAGTCACAAGAGAACCCCTGGCTATTCCTCGCACAGCTGCTTAATGCTGAAAGTTGAAGCAAGAAAAACCTTCCTTAAAACAAATTTTGAGAAATGAACTCCCACCTGAGCTGGGTCTCTTTTATTCTAGTAAGCACAAAAGGCGTCTCCAGTGTCCATAGGCTCCTCCCCTTCTACCTGGCCACTTTCTTCTGAAGTATCTGCAATCTCTGTGCCATCAATCTCCAAGCGCTCCACACTTGGATCAATCCTGCATTGATGAACAGTCAAGTGTCCATTGGAAGCCCCACCCACTCCCAGGGCCCATCTTATACTCCCAGAAACCTTTGTTGTTCCTTATCTCTAAAGTAGCTGGGAAATGTAGTCTCTTTCCTTGTTTTACATCCATGCTTTTCCCTGGGAGTTACAGATACCTGTTTCTCTATTGAGTTTTGGTATTGAGCTTCTTATACCACACCTTCTGTGAAAGGCTTGAAAGATGCCTCCACCTCCAAGTGTCCATGACATTTTACTCTAAAGGTCTAGCTCCCTACCCGCCCCATTCTCAGTAATAGGAAACACCCAACACCGACTTTTCAGTGATAGCAGAAGTGTGATGGGTGAGTTTCACCTGTAAATATCCAACACTTGCATCAAATTTGAATCAGGCTGAAATTCACTTGACTCAAGTTCAACCTACATTTCTACTGACACCAAGAACAGTTATATACTGAAATGATTTCATCAGAACTTCTCATGCATCAGGCAAAACGTTTACAATACATTCCTTAGTGTCGCTATCTTCTCCAATCATGTAAATCATGGCAACTGGAATCATAGATTCTGGCACCTTTCAGAGGATCACGAAATACGATGATGTAATGCATGGGCTTTTGAGATCTCTTAGGAATTCAGGCTAAGTTAATGTGAATGTGCACATTTGAAAATGAGTCCCGTAAGGTGTCAAAGCTTTTTTCTCATCCAATACATGTATCATCATATCCAAACATTCCCATTTCTCCAGGACTAACACAGCTACAAGAACTCTAAAGGACTCAATGCATGAAAACCAACCCCATCGTAAAATATTCAAGGAAAGAAGAATCTGAGTCCCTACAAGCTATCTAAAGGCTCCTTCCTTTCTACCCCAATTTCTATTCAGGACAAAGGGGCATGACTTATTGAAAATAAAACATATTATTTTTTGTATCCAAAAAAAATGTCACCTTCTTTACAAGGTTTTTGAAACTTTGATGTATTTCCCTTGTTCTCAGTCCATAGATAATGGGATTGACCATAGGTGGCACAAGGCAGTTCAAGGTGTCAGACATTGTACGGATATAAAGAGGCATGTTTTGGGCAAAGGTGTACAAGAAGAAGGAAAATGTATCTGATATGTAGAAAAATAAAATTACAATAATATGGGAGCCACAGGTGCTGAAGGCCTTCCGAAGAGCTTCAGCAGAACCAACTCTCAGTACAGCTCGCAGGATCAGAAAGTATGATAAGGCAATCAAAGAGTTATCCACGACAGGAAATAAACAAATCAGAACTACCATATAACTCATACTGATTGTTAAATCCCCACAAGTAAGGTCTAGTATAGCTATGTGGTCACAAAACGAATGAGGAATAGAAGAGTCACAGAAAGGTAATTGTGCAGTGAAGAAAAGCAGAGGACTCATTAATCCCAGGCATCTGACCAGCATGAAAACTATGGATCTGGTGATGAATGAGCTGGTGATAATGGAGGAATATCTCAGAGGCTGGCAAATGGCCACATAGCGATCCAAAGACATTGCCACAAAAACGGATGATTCTAAGGCCTCAAAGCAATAGACAGAATACATCTGAGTGAGGCAGGCTCCAACACTTATCGTGTTTGCGTTGAACCAAAACATCCCCAGCACCTTTGGTATCACTGAGCTGGATAAGCCCAGATCTATGAGTGCTAGCATGGAGATGTAGATGTACATGGGCTCATGAAGGTGCTTTTTTAATGTAATAAGTAACACCAGACTGCAATTCCCAAGAATTGCGATGACGTACAAAGCAGTGAAAGGGATGGAGATCCATCAATTCTGGTTCTGTGTCCAGGAGAATCCCTGCAGGATAAATTCAGAAGGGTTGGTGATGGTTGCATTGTTTGAGCAGTTACACATTTCCAAGGCCTGAAAAAGAAAGGAGATGAGTAAGTGTCATGCCAGGTACCATCCCATTTCTTGGTTGGATTTTAAAGCACTAAGGCGTAGATTCATCAGTAATGCATATGAACTTACCACTTTGCAAAGGTATTATCACACCACACCCTGCAATAATGTGAGAGAGAGAGAGAGAGAGAAAGACTATCTATAAGGCCTCATAGTAGTTAAGTATTAATATCTCTATATGAGAGTCAACTGATAGGTCAAGGTGAGGTCTTAGTGCTGGTTTAGGGTTTAGTTGCCAGTTTCACATGTAGAGTTAGACTATGAACAGCACAGTACACCTTGCTGAAGATTTGACGTCATTTGGAGTGAGGAAAGTCTCACGTAGTTGAAATTTCTACTATGTTCTCTCACCCTAGTTTGGTGGACTCTATAACAGGCTACCATCAAACTAGGGTGAGAGAACATAGTACAAAATGTAATCTGCCAGTTTCACCCAAAGAGTCCTGCACCTCTGCAATCTGTGAGGAGATACGATTTACTCTTAGCTCAGATAGGGGTTAATATAACCTTTTCTGGCTGTAGCAAGACCTGAGCTATGTTTTCTGAAACAATGCTGGGCTTAGATAAAATAACTTGAGGGTGATACTACTTCACCGATCCCTGAGGCAGACAATCTTGCATTGTCAAAGCACTGCAGTGCCGGTTATCTCACAACCACTGCCTGCATAAATTACAAGACTGGGATCCTGATGGTATTCTAAAGATATTAAAGCTAACTTCTATTTAATTTATCTTAAATCAACAGATGTTTTCAATACAAAATGTAGTGGGCTTGTGCACTTTCCAAAACTCAGGCACGGCTTGTTAAGAGAGCTTGCTATGGATAATGATTACTGTAGGAGTACTGAGATACCCTCCACAAAAGAAAGACAGTTTTTCTTAATGGTTTTAATTGCATATAAAGAATAAAAGAAAATAAGTTTCAAAACAAACATGAAAAACATTTGAATAGTGGACAACAGCCTGGTAGGTGATTGAATCTTTAGTGTTGTTGCCTTTAAGCACATGGGCTGCTCATACCGTTTATAATACCAGTTCACTACGTATATCTAATTTTTAACCCTTTTATCTGTGATGTGCCAGTGACATTGCTGGATCAAGAGGTACGTGTTTTGCAAAGTAGTCGCTATCCATATTATGCAAATTTCCACACACTGTTCAGAATTATGGGATACTTGTAGCGCTTGCCAATTCCTGGAGTAAGGACCTCCAAATGGTTATTATGGAGAATGATATTTATGATTGTAACTTTAAAAATACAAGGGCATAGACTATGATTTGTTACAAGAATTACAATTCTATATATTAAACACAGAACCATTGCTTTTTCATATCGTGCATTTAAAATGGAAGTGTCTCAAATGTGAATATACTAATGCTTACCTTTACATTGCTTGTGGACTTGCCCGAAGATACAGATCTTCTGGACTGAGATATTTCAAAAAGTATCAACTTGGGATACTCCATACCTTGTTCAGCAGAATTGTGCCTCTTGGGATTTGATATGGCTGAGTTGGTCAACAAGCATTACATGGAAGGATGTTTATGTTGAAGTTGTCTCATTGGAAAACAATGCATTTTATTGCAACATCAATGGCTGGAATGACAACTGGTGGATCTACTGTGTCTGGAATCATGTTAAATTATACATAAGGCACTCTTCATACCTACAACAATTCCTCAAAATTTGAGAATGCCTTTTGAAGTTTTGCCTGGAGACGTTTGATTACAGATAGAACGTCAATGTCAACCTGGTCAACCTTGGCCCTAAATACTATTCATAATATATTTTTTCTTTTTTTTCATTTTTTCAATATCTTTCTATCAATAATGAATACAAGAGAGAGGGGAAAGGGGAAGGGAATTTGTACTCTTATTATCAGGATACTGTCCCTGTTTGTTTGTGATGTAAGATCTGTGATTTGTTTTCTGTTCTTGTGAGCACGATTCTTGATAGTTATTGCCCTTGGATGAAAACCATAAAATATTTAGGTAAAAAAAAATTTAGGATCCTATTCTCAGGCAAACTTAGGACCCAAGGTTTACAAGTGAAAATTCATCTAAATTTAGGGACCTAAAATGCAGTTTCCTGAATATAGGCCTCCAATTCATTTTTCCAGATTTAGGATCTGGGTTAGGTGACTATTACTGAAAATCAGTGCTGCACATTCCCCACACAAACTCAGTCTCCACAGCCACCCACTTTTTAGATCCCTAAATTTAGAACCAAGCCTAGTAAATTTTCAAAAGTCCAATTTAGACTTTACTCCTAAAGTTAGGCACAAAACCCTTTGGAAATATGATTTCTTTGTGTGACAAATACTTTCAAAATCTATAAAGACAAATTAGTAGCAAATGTGTAACGGATCTTTAGCTAAGTTGCAAAGCAGAGGTAAACTGTCCTCGTTAGTCCACGTTAATAACTTTTAGAACCTGGAGAGAAGATTAATCAGGGCAATGTGAGAAGGGGCCCTAGCTCCCTGTCTAGAGGTTAATTATGAATGCTTGTTCTCCATCCCCGGGAGATGTGATGCAGATATGTGGCAGTCTACTCTGAGGGAAGGGCAAGTCTGCAAAATGTCGGGATCCCAGAGCTTCTCTCCTGGTTGGAAAATGGGTTTGATGACTTTGTTAAATTAAATGAAGGTTTCCATCCTCAGCCTTTCCAACATCAATAGCAAAGTTTTGAAAGCAGTGCTTATAACAGAATGTTAGGAATTATCAGGAAGGGAATGGTTAATAAAATGGAAAATGTCATAATGCCTCTGTATCGCTCCATGGTGAGACCACACCTTGAATACTGTGTACAATTACCTATTCTTAAAAAACCTAACTTATCTACAATGGACCCAGCTAACTTCCGCCCAATAGCTAACCTTCCCATAATTGCAAAAATCATGGAAAAAATAGTTAACAAACAGCCATCGGAATACCTGGAGGAACATAACATTCTCTCCCCCTCTCAATATGGATTCCGTAAAACTTTTAGCACAGAAACACTTCTTCTATCCCTAGCGGACACCATCCTAATAAACTTGGAAAAAGGACAAACCTACCTTCTTGCGCTCCTCGACCTATCGGCTGCATTCTATACAGTGAACCATGCTATCCTCTTAGAACGACTAACAGACATAGGCATCAAGGGTCCTGCGCTCTGCTGGTTCAGATCCTTCCTGTCCAACAGGTGCTTCAAAGTCAGGATTAACAATAAAGAATCTCCCATCTGCTCCAACCTAGGTGTCCCCCAAGGACACCAAGGTTGGAGCACTAACACAAATCGAGAAAAGGAAACCATGGTACTCCGCTAAATTAAAAAAGATTAAACAGGACCTAAGAGCCAAAGAATGCTCATGGCACAAACAACCATCCGCACTACATAAAGCAACCTACAACAATACCTTACACACTTACCGTCAAACTATTCTCCAAGCCAAACGAGACTTTCACGCTGCAAAAATCCATGACTATCGATTTAATGCAAATGCATTATTCGCATACGTCACAGAACTCACAAGCTCCACTACACCCACACTCAACGAGACAAACACCAGTGATAGATGTGAAGAACTAGCATTATATTTCAAGAATAAAATTGATAACATTCTACTTTGCCTCCCCACCAACCCCTCCCCCCTTGCCCCCCTACCCAACGACAATAGGAACACCCTTAGAAATGTTGACCTCACCACCAACATGGAAGTCGAGGCCTTTCTAAAAAAGATGAAACCAGCCACACACACCTCAGACACCATTCCCTCAAAAACCCTCCTCTCTATCACCTCTACCATTGCTAAACCTATTACTGACCTAATCAACTGCTCCATCACTTCTGGCAGCATCCCAGACCCACTTAAACTTGCCGTAGTAAGGCCACTCCTTAAAAAACCTACACTGCACCCCACAGACCATGCTAATTTCCGACCAATATCCAACCTGCCCTTCTTATCTAAAATCCTAGAAAGGGTGGTTAACAAGCAACTGACTGACTTCCTAGAAGACCACAACATCCTCCACCCTTTACAATTCGGTTTCCGTAAAGCTCGTAGTACTGAAACCCTATTACTGGCAATGACAGACACCATACTCAAAGGTATGGACCATGGAAACTCGTACATACTAGCCCTCTTAGACATTTCGGCAGCCTTTGACACCATCAACCACCAAATCTTAATGACCCGTTTGGCAGAAATAGGTATTGCTGACACAGCCCTCTCCTGGTTCTCCTCCTATCTCACACACAGAGAATACCTAGTGAAAATTGACAAATACGAATCCACACACATCCCCATCACACAAGGTATCCCCCAAGGTTCCTCCCTATCCTCCACCTTTTTCAATAATTATTAGAGATGTGAATCGGAACCAGAATCGGATCCGATTTCAGTTCCGATTCACATCTCTATAGATGTGAATCGGAACCAGAATCGGATCCGATTTCAGTTCCGATTCACATCTCTAATAATTATCTCTTACCACTATGCCACCTTCTCTCCAACCTAGGCCTGAAATTCTTCTTATATGCAGACGATGTACAGATTCTCATCCCGATTCAAAAATCCATAAATGACTCATTGCAATTCTGGGAATCATGCCTTGCCTCTATAAACTCCTTGCTATCCAACCTCCACCTAGCTCTAAATACTTCAAAAACTGAATTACTTGTCATCTCCAATCATCCTGACCGTTTCTCCCTCCCCGCACCCCAGAATACACTCCAGAACACAGACACAGCCCATGCCCAGTTACAATCCGTAAGAGACCTAGGTGTCAGTATAGACCAACTCCTAAACTTCAAACCCCACATCAAATCTCTCCTAAAGGGGGGTTTCTATAAACTAAATATCCTTAAAAAAACTCAAACCCCTCCTCCACACCCAAGACTTCTGCACTGTGATACAGACTATTATGCTCATGAAACTAGACTACTGCAATTCCCTCCTACTAGGTCTTCCCGCCGCCACCATCAAACCCCTCCAGATTCTGCAAAACTCCATGCACAGGGTCATAACCAATACACGTAAAAGGGACCATATCACCCCCATCTTAAAGGACCTGCATTGGCTACCTATTTCCTTCCGCTTACAATACAAAACTCTTACCATCCTTCACAGGTCATTACACAAACACAATCACACCTGGCTAGATGAAATGCCTCATTTCCGATCCACTGACCGCCCCACAAGAACCACCCATGCAGGCACTCTCCACACCCCATCCCTCAAATCTGCGCATCTATCCCTTACCAGGGAAAGGGCTTTCTCTATCGCTGGTACCACCCTCTGGAATTCACTCCCCACCTTCCTCCGTCTAGAGCCATCCCTACACAACTTTAAGAAAAAAGTCAAGACATGGCTCTTCAAGCAGGCCTACCCCAATGTGAACCAAACATAGACTGTCTCCCTTTAATCAGATCACCCTTTTTCAGCTTCCTTATTCCACCCCTTATGCCTCTTTCGCTCATCTCGAGCTCCTCCCTTGTCCCACCTTCCCCTGCTTTCCACCCCCGAAATAATTTCACCGGTGATAACAACCTTGACTGAGATGATGCTTACAGATATATAGTACCACATAAGATGTATGTAGATATATATAATTCCATTGTATATAGTTGTATGCAGTTCCTATATTTTCAATCTTTACTGCCTTCCATCTCTTTACTTTCTCCAAACCCCCTCTCTTCCCTCTGCAATTTCTTGCCTGCCCCACCTCCCCTTCCTCTGTTGATTGTAATTTTCCTCCTTTCTGTTTATTGTACACTGGCATGATGTGTTCACGAATGTCGGTTAAGAAAAGTTAATAAATAAATGAATAAATAAATAAGGATCTTCCCTCTCACCTACACTCTTCAACATCTACCTTCTACCACTCTGCCACCTTCTTACAAAGCTAAAACTATCCCACTACCTGTATGCGGACGACATCCAAATACTCATCCCGATCACAGAATCTCTACAAAAAACTCTTAACCACTGGAACTACTGTCTTCAAGCAATTAACCACCTTCTTTCTACCCTCAACCTGGTACTGAACACAGACAAGACTGAGATTCTTATCATCTCTCAAGAAGACGCCACCAGGCCTCATATCTCACTATCTTCTTCCCAATCAGCTAATTCAATTATTAAACACTCCCCATTCGTTTGAGACTTGGGCGTGATCCTGGATAACCAGCTGAACTTTAAGAAGTTTGTGAACACCACCACTAAGGAGTGCTTCTTCAAACTGAAAGTCCTCAGAAACCTAAAACCTCTCCTTTATTTCCAGGACTTCAGACTGGTGCTGCAATCCATCATCCTTTCAAAATTGGACTATTGCAATTCCCTTCTTCTCGGTCTCCCAGCCAACTATATCAAACCTTTCCAAATGGTCCAGAACTCAGCAGCCAGGATTCTCACCAATACCAAACAAAGGGATGATATCACCCCCACCCTTCAGCATCTCCACTGGCTTCCCATCAAATCCAGAATTCTCTTCAAAATCCTCACGATCATACTTAAAGTGAAACACAACCTCACATCCCCCAACACTTCCTCCTGAAAAATGGACACTGGCATTTCCTGGTTAAAGCATATGCTTTAACCCGTTAAATTATTCGTATCATGTTATATTTATTCTACCTGCCTCTATCTTCCTTCCAGCTTGTCTTTAAGCCTCCAAGTTTTCCATACCTTGTTGATTGTAACTTTGACTTATTCCTTTTCCTTTGTTATCTATTATTTACCAGAATTGTTACCTCAGTTTTACCCTTTGTTAAAATGTAAACCGATCCGATATGGTTATCTACTATGAAGGTCGGTATAAAAAACTGCTAAATAAATAAATAAATAAACTAAGACCACATACCTCACTTAGACCAATCAGAAGCACCTACAAAGACACTCTTTTTGCCCCACAAGTGAAAACATCATTATGAAAGCGCGCCATATCGACAGCTGGACCCGATCAATGGAATGTGTTGCCGCCGGAACTCAGGCAAGAGTCGTGCCCATCGACTTTCAAAAAAAAATCAAGACTTGGCTATTCAGCCAAGCCTTCCCTGACACTTAATCCTCCCTCCCCCCCTGCCTGACTCATTCTAATGGACACTTTAGCAAGACTCCACAGTTTAGTACATTGTCTCTACTGTTTCTCAGTTATCATCTCATCTGTTTTGAGAAGACTTGTTAGGTTGTTATGCCTTGTTATGCTTTGTTATGACCCGTTCCATTGTTAATTGTCTCCCTTGTTCTCTGTATCGCCTTTGAGCAAATTTTGCAGTTACATTGTAAACCGATGTGATTTGTATCTTTTACAGGAACGTCGATATAGAAAAGTTATAAATAAATAAATAAATACATACATACATAAATACAATTCTGATCACTGCATCTCAAAAAAGATATAGTTGCATTGGAGAAAGTACAGAGAAGGGCAACCAAAATGATAAAGGGGATAGAACAGCTCCCCTATGAGGAAAGGCTGAAGAGGTTAGGGCTGTTCAGCTTGGAGAAGAGATGGCTGAGGGGGGATATGATAGAGGTGTTTAAGATCATGAGAGGTCTTGAACGAGTAGATGTGACTCAGTTATTTATAGAAACATAGAAACATAGAAATGACGGCAGAAGAAGACCAAACGGCCCATCCAGTCTGCCCAGCAAGCTTCACATTTTTTTCTCATACTTATCTGTTTCTCTTAGCTCTTTGGTTCTATTTCCCTTCCACCCCCACCATTAATGTAGAGAGCAGTGATGGAGCTGCAACCAAGTGAAATATCAAGCTTGATTAGTTTTTATCTTTCAGATAATAGAAGGACTAGGGAGCACTCCATGAAGTTAGCAAGTAGCACATTTAAGACTAATCGGAGAAAATTCTTTTTCACTCAATGCAAAATTAAGCTCTGGAATTTGTTGCCACCAAATCATCCCATTACATCTCCCCTCCCCTCCCATCTCCCCAACCCTTCTCTTTACAGCTCTCCCAACATGCCAGAGACTTAGGGGTCATCCTCGACAATAACTTTAATCTTAAGAAGTTCATCAGCAATACCCTATGAGATGGTTTCTTCAAACTCCAAACACTCAAAAAATTGAAACCTCTACTATACCCCCCTGACTTCCGCACTGTACTTCAAGCAACGATCCTTTCCAAACTTGATTACTGTAACTCCCTTCTCCTGGGATTACCTAAAAATGTCATTCAACCCTTACAAGTTCTCCAAAACACCACCACTCGAATTCTAACCAATGCACGCAGAAACGTGCACATAACACCTGTACTCATGAACCTTCACTGGCTCCCCATTACTTCACGCATTCAGTACAAATCCCTTTCTCTCATTCATAAAACCCTTTACAATCCCGAAATGCACTGGCTTAATGGCTCCCTTAAATTCCACCAAGCCAAGAGACCCTCAAGACACCAATATCATGCAAATATGCATACCCCTTCACACAAAACCACCAAACTTGCCTCTACCAGAGCTCGTCTACTCTCAGTCTCTGGGCCAACCCTTTGGAACAGCATGCCAGTAGACCTATGCCTAGAAGTATGCCATAAAACATTCAAACGAAAATTCAAAACATGGCTTTTCACTAAGGCCTACTCATAGTGCTGTTCACCTCAACATACCCATAGTGCTTCTCAACACTATCCTAGTTGCTGACTTTATTCTCTCCCTTCCCACACAACCGTTCATCCTCCTTTCCCTCCTCTCAGCCCACCTCCAGCCCCTTGTAATTCCCCTCCCTTAGTCCCCTCCTTCCTCTCTCAATGCACCACCTTCCCATGACCCTACCCCCGACAGATCCTTCAGTTCTAAATATATGGTCTCGCATACGATCTCTATCTCTCACAATCGCATTTATCTTGTAAACTTAACTATTATGTCATGATTTATATAACCACACAAATGTATATTTTGTAAATAGATCCTTTCCATCTGTGCAATTCTTCTTTCCCCCCCTTCCCCCCTCCCCCCAATCTTTCCCTCCTGCTTCCGCATCCAAACATTTCTCCCAATGTGATCCATATTTATCAATAACTACTAGCTAAGTTTCTATATTAAGCCTCATTTCTAATTTTTGTAGTTTTATTCACTGTTCTCTTATAAGTTCCATGTAAAGCTCTTGTTGCTGATTTTTGAAGTTCTATTGTAAACCGATCTGATGTTTCTCTACGAAGTTCGGTATATAAAAGCCACAAATAAATAAATAAATAAATAGTTAGTGCACTTAGTGTAGTTGGGTTCAAAAAAGGTTTGGATAAGTTCTTGGAGGAGAAGTCCATTAATGGCTATTAATCAAGTTTACTTAGGGAATAGCCACTGCTATTAATTGCATCAGAAGCATGGGATCATCTTGGTGTTTGGGTAATTGCCAGGTTGTTGTGGCCTGGTTTGGCCTCTGTTGGAAACAGGATGCTGGGCTTGATGGACCCTTAGTCTGACCCAGCATGGCAATTTCTTATATTTTTTATGTTCTTATATATAGCACAACAATTCCAGTTGTTCTAGGACCATTAAAACTAATAACGCTCTGCACTGCACTGTGTGATATATGCCAATTGTTCATTCTATCTTTGCATGGATTTATTTTTCTACAGCATTGCACATAATTGTCTCCAAATCATGGATAATGAAAGTGGAACCATCTCAATGCCCACATTAGGGTTCTGGTTATTTCTCTGTCCCCTATTTGAATGAATGCACAATGTCTTTTATTTGAAATACAGAACATCTCTTTTACTTGAATAAATGAACTGTTTCTTTTAGTTAAATAATAGAACAGTCTCTTTTACAAGAATAAAGGAACATTTCAATTACTTGAAAAGAATAACAGTATCTTTTATATTGAATAAAAAGTCTCTTTTACTTGAATAATAGAACAGGCTCTTTTCAATGCCTCTGTTATTTTTTAGGGCAACTGTCAAAGTCATGTATTTATTAATTTACTTTCACAATTTATATCCAATTTATATTACTTGAGAAAAGTAACAGTCTCTTTTACTTGATCAAAAGAACAATCTCTTGTAATTGAATAAATGAACAGTCTCTTTAACTTCAAAAATGCAGTCTGTTTCATTTGAATAAAAGAACAATCTCTTACTTGAATAGAGAAAAAGAGGTATTTCAATAAAAGCACAGTCTTTTTTACTTCAATAAAAGCACAGTCTATTTTTCTTCAATAAAAGCACAGTCTTTTTTACTTCAATAAAAGCACAGTCTATTTTTCTTGAATAAAAGTAGAATCTCTCTCTTTTACTTGCATAAAGCACAGTGTCTTTGCTTGAATAATGAAATTGTTTCTTTTACTTGAATAAGAGCACATTCTCTTTTACATGAATAAAGGAACAGTCTCTTTTACTTCAATAAAAGCACAGTCTCATTTATTTTAATAAAAGATCATTCTCTTTTACTTCAGTAAGGAGCAGTCTCTTTTACTTGAATAAGAGCATATTCTCTTTTACATGGATAAACACACATCCCACAAGAATCACTGGTCCTGGGTGTACCTCTATCCTTCTTAGCAACTTGCCGATCAGGGATCATGGAGAGAATACATAAAATAACACCCCATGCGGCCACAGGAGTACTAGGGCATCGACCCCTTCCACTCCATGTTCTCATCTACAATTGAAGAAACGGGGTGCATTTGCATTTGAGTTGCCATCAAATCGAGATGAGGAACACCCTATCTTCAGGAGATGAGGGACAACACCTCCAATGATAGCTCCCATTCCCCGGAGTCCAGCCTCTGGTGGCTGAGAAAATCCACTTGCACGATGTTGGCCCTCACTATGTAGGACGCTGCTAGTAGGGATAGATGTTGTTCCACTCATGTCATCAGCTCTTCCACCTCGAGAGCTATCGGGTGACTCTTGGTCCCCCCCTGGCAATTGATGTAGGCCATGACTGTCACATTATCTGAGAGGACTCGCACTGCCCTGTTGTGCAAGAGTGCGAGAAAACTCTGTAACACCAGCCATACCACCATGGTCTCCAGGCGGTTGATGGAAAACTGGGCTTCCTCTGTTGACCATTGTCCCTAGGCCGACTGGGACTGCTCCCCAGCCTGAAAGGCTGGTATCTGTGGTCACTATCATTCACTGAGGCACTTTGAGGTCCATCCTGCATCACAGGTGTTCCTGGACAAGCCACCAGCCAAGACTAGATGTGGCGGACTCTGTGAGCGGAAAGGAAATTTAAAACTCCTCCGAATTTGCACCCCAATGGGACAATAACGCTGTCTTTAAGGTCCTCATATGAGCAAAGGCCCACGGAACTAACTCCAGCATGCATGCCATGGAGCCAAAGACCTGTAAATAATCCCAGACTCTGGGCATCTGAAGGCCCAAGAGACAATGTTCTTGCTTCTGAATGGTTTCAATGTGATCCTCCATAAGGAAGACCTTGCCCATGTGAGTACTGAATTGTGCCCCTAAGACATCCAGGATCTGTGAAGGAAGAAGATGACTCTTGGCCTGATTGATGACCCAACCGTGTGACCTCAGCCAGTGCAGGACCTTTTCCACTGTATGCTTGCAGAGATTTTCTGACTTCGCTCTGATAAGTCAGTAATCCAGATAGGGGTGAACCAACACACCCTCCCTCTTCTGAGGGCTGCTGCCACTACCACCATCACCTTGGTGAAGGTATGAAGTGCTGTAGCCAGGCCGAACAGGAGGGCACAAAAATGGAAGTACTTTCCAAGGATCATAAACTGAAGAAATATCTGATCATCCTTACAGATCCTGATAGGCAGATGTGCCTCCATCAGATACAAGGACCACTGCCTGCCAGTCCAGCATCTGACTGGCTGAATATAGAATATCATTTAAAATCTGTCACACATCTGGAATTCTAATTCGCAGCCCCATGTGCCAGAGAGAAGCACTGACTGTCTCATGATTAGAGGCACACCCCTGCCTGCCAGTCCAGCATCTGACTGGCTGAATATAGAATATCATTTATAATCTGTCACTCATCTGGAATTCTAACTCACAGCCCCCATGTGATAGAGAGAAGCACTGACTGTCTCATGATTAGAAGCATACCCCTGCCTGCCAGTCCAGCATCTGACTGGCTGAATATAGAATATCATGTATAATCTGTCACACATCTGGAATTCTAACTCACAGCCATGTGTGACAGAGAGATGCACTGACTGTCTCATGATTAGAGGCACACCCCTTCCTGCCAGTCCAGCATCTGACTGGCTGAATATAGAATATCATTTATAATCTGTCACTCATCTGGAATTCTAACTCACAGCCCCCATGTGATAGAGAGAAGCACTGACTGTCTCATGGTTAGAGGCACACCCCTGCCTGCCAGTCCAGCATCTGACTGGCTGAATATAGAATATCATGTATAATCTGTCACACATCTGGAATTCTAACTCACAGCCATGTGTGACAGAGAGATGCACTGACTGTCTCATGATTAGAGGCACACCCTTGCCTGCCAGTCCAGCATCTGACTGGCTGAATATAGAATATAATTTATAATCTGTCACACATCTGGAATTCTAACTCGCAGCCCATTGTGACAGAGAGAAGAAGGGACTGTCTCATGATTAGAGGTATACCCCTTCCTGCCAGTCCAGCATCTGACTGGCAGAATATAGAATATATTTATAATCTGTCACACATCTGGAATTCTAACTCAGAGCCCCATGTGCCAGAGAGAAGCACTGACTGTCTCATGATTAGAGGCACACCCCTTCCTGCCAGTCCAGCATCTGACTGGCAGAATATAGAATATATTTATAATCTGTCACACATCTGGAATTCTAACTCAGAGCCCCATGTGCCAGAGAGAAGCATTGACTGTCTCATGATTAGAGGCACACCCCTGCCTGACAGTCCAGCATCTGACTGGCTGAATATAGAATATCATTTGTAATCTGTCACACATCTGGAATTCTAACTCACAGCCCCACGTGACAGAGAGAAGCACTGATTGTCTCATGATCAGAGGCACACCCCTGACTGCCAGTCCAGCATCTGACTGGCAGAATATAGAATATCATTTACAATATGTCACACATCTGGAATTCTAACTCGCAGCCCCATGTGACAGAGAGAAGAAGGGACTGTCTCATGATTAGAGGTATTCCCCTTCCTGCCAGTCCAGCATCTGACTGGCAGAATATAGAATATCATTTATAATCTGTCACACATCTGGAATTCTAACTCACAGCCATGTGTGACAGAGTGATGCACTGACTGTCTCATGATTAGAGGCACACCCCTGCATGCCAGTCCAGCATCTGACTGGCTGAATATAGAATATCATTTATAATCTGTCACACATCTTGAATTCTAACTCTCAGCCCCATGTGATAGAGAAGCACGGACTGTCTCATGATTAGAGGCACACCCCTGCCTGCCAGTCCAGCATCTGGCTGGCTGAATAATTAATATCTTGTATAATCTGTCACACATCTGGAATTCTAACTCTTGCCCCTGTCTGACAGAGAGAAGCAGGGACTGTGTCAGGATTAGAAGCAGGTTTCTGTCTGCCAGTGCAACATCAGTATAGCTGAATATATAATACAATTTATAAACTGTCACACATCTGGAATTCTAACTCTTGCCCCTGTGTGACAGAGAGAAGCAGGGACTGTGTCAGGATTAGAAGAAAGTTTGTCTGCCAGTGCAACATCTGTCTGGCTGAATATATAATACAATTTATAAACTGTCACACATCTGGAATTCTAACTCTTGCCCCTATGTGACAGAGAGAAGCAGGGGCTGTGTCAGGATTAGAAGCAGGTTTCTGTCTGCCAGTGTTGTCTGGCTGAATATATAATACAATTTATAATCTGTCACACATCTGGAATTCTCTTGCCCCTATGTGACAGAGAGAAGCAGGGACTGTGTCAGGATTAGAAGCAGGTTTCTGTCTGCCAGTGCAACATCAGTATAGCTGAATATATAATACAATTTATAAACTGTCACCCATCTGGAATTCTAACTCTTGCCCCTTTGTGACAGAGAGAAGCAGGGACTGTGTCAGGATTAGAAGCAGGTTTCTGTCTGCCAGTGCAACATCTGTCTGGCTGAATATATAATACTATTATTATAATCTGTCACACAGAGATCAGAGTAGTCACAATAGCAACATCATTCTCTTACCTTGGTGTATGACAGCCTCCTGGAGGTGTCTTTCTTGGAGGTGTCATTCACCACATTGTCAGACTCTCATGTAGAAGTCACTCACTGCTAGGGGAGATTTCGGAAGATGTCCCTTCTGTAGCAGAAATTACTTGCTGCAGTGTTAGGGTTTTGCTCCTAATGGTATCTCCGGCTGTGACTTGTGTTTAGATGAGTTTGAAAACACAGACATCCCACCTCTAGTCCTGCATAGACTTTATATAACCTGCTCTTCACAGGGGTCTCCAGGGGACATTGCACATAGTTTTACCCAATTAGAAAA
Organism: Rhinatrema bivittatum; assembly: GCF_901001135.1. NCBI lineage: Eukaryota > Metazoa > Chordata > Amphibia > Gymnophiona > Rhinatrematidae > Rhinatrema > Rhinatrema bivittatum. Next base: position 4,465,312 of record NC_042619.1, on the reverse strand, counting down.
AATAGTCTCTGCCTTCAATTAAACATATCTGCTAATGCACCTTCCAGACTGCACATCTTTTTCATAATTAATCCCAAATGCTAATTTTCTTGTTCGAGATCGGTCTCTGTCTTATGTGCATCTGCATAGTGCTGCACACACCTTATAGCACTATATGTAAATATTTAATAGTTGTGGTAATAACAGTAGGTCCTAATTAGCTCTGAGCTCCTTCATGAGACTGAGCTCTCTCAACCCTTAGCAATACCAAGGAAACAGGAAGGATTCAACCCTGGGAATGTGCCAATCTGAGCTGAGAGCTTCCAGCATTGCTGGAAAGAGATCAAACCTGGAGATCTCACACAAGATCAAAAACACACACAAGGAAACTAAACCTGCTGGAAAGTGGAAGCCATGATTAACAATTACTTTTGGATATTTGTGGAGATTTAGAGTCAGGAAACTTTATTGTATGAAAAAATGTACCTGTTACTAAAGTAATACACAGTGAGGGTAATTTAAAAGCTCCCCACACAGCAGTAAAATCTGTGTACATTGGACTCCTAGAGAACTATATTCAGTTCCATTTCTTTGGCTAAGAATGGATTGAATAATATACATAAACAGAGGTCTAATACAGGATTCAAATTATTCCTACATCATGGTTCAAATAACTGCTGCAATCCACATTTGTTACATTTATTACATTCAAAATGCAAAAACTGTACAAAATGCCTGACAAGCACCCCAAATAATAAAATGCTATGTATTATGTATTACACCATCTCATTATAAAACCCATCCATTCATCAAACCCTCCAACACATGCATACACATTACACATTCATACATACACTCATTAAAACAATTCCATCAGTCTGCATTACAATGTGTTATAATATCCTTCTGATATATTAACCCTACAAGGTCCCTTGTTTCACCCTCCAAACGGGCTTCTTCAGGGGAAATATTTATATAACCGCTGAACACCAATTTAAAGGGTGCATTGACAAATAATCTCCATTGTAAATTGAGGTGACTGAAGAACAATTCACAGCGTAGGTTCTTCAACCAATTCTTCCTTGAAATGTGGCTGGAAAATGTATCCAATAAATCAATGAACACAGCTCTTTCCCGTTTAGTTTGAATATCATCAGGAAATTGGCCACGTACATACACAAAATAGCCTTAGATAAACCTATGAGACCTCTTTCGAAGGCATATCTTATGCTTTCAAAATAAAAAAAAGCTCCATCTCAACTGTGCCTCCTACCGCAAAAACTCCCAGAAAAACTCTGCAGTTCACATAAAAATATGAATGCAATAGGCATGCGGTCTTCATGCACATGTGTATAAAAGGTTTTAAAAATTGCTTCAGAAAAGGACAATTTTCAATTGAGTTTCTAAGCAGCACATTTTAACCTACATATCCAGCTGACATTAATACAGAAGATACCCTTATGCTTCATAGCTGAATACTGGCTTGTTATATACAATCATGAACACTCAAAGCATTCTATTTATTTATTTGTTTGTTTTGCCATTTTATGTACCATTGTTCCAAGTGAAGATCACAATGGTTTATACATCATGACATAAATATTATAAGTAGACAGTTAAAGTAATTCAAAGTGATCATATATCATACATTTAGTGATGGCCACATATATTGCTTTGGGCGGACATGGAAGGAGAGATATACAGGGATGAGGTAACAAGGAAGAGGAAACGTTTTTATCACAAGAGTAGCTAAGAACTGCTAATGGGTTATAGGGGAGAGGAATGAGAGAAGGTGTTAGATGGTGGGATATAGAGAAGTGGTTGACAGTGGGTGCATCTACAAGAATAGTATATAATAAGCATGTAAGAACACAGCACCTAAAACAATGGTGTAAAGAACACATGGGAACTCAAAGCATCTAAAATAATGGTGAAAGTATGCAGCTAAACTCTCAGCATTTAAAATAATTGTGTAAAGTAGGCATGTAACTAAGAATGCAACCCAACATAGTAACCTTCAAAAAAGAACTGAAAACCTGGTTGTTCACCAAAGCCTATGCAAACTCACATCATCAACCGCATTGCCCGACACCATTGCACACCATCCCATGAACAATGACATTTCTACGACCTCTCGAAATTCTAAGACATTTATAACTAGCCTAAAGAGTATAGTTAACAGCATATTAACCATTTGTCCAGCCTGTTTCACTAACTGACCTGTTTGACTCATCCCACTTACTTCCTACCCAACCACCTCACCCTCTAACCCCACCCTAATTGTATCTGCACATGTTATACCAACTAACCACAACTTATCATGAATGTATAAACTGATTTGACGACTATACACTGTAATTTACCTTCTGTAAACCGTTCTGATGGCGAAACCGAATGACGGTATACAAAACACGACAAATAAATAAATAAAGTAAATGTAAACTCACAGCACCTAAAACAATGGTGTAAAATACACATGTAAAATCATGCAACAGTCCTACATGTTTAAATATTAAGTCACTGTTTATTGATTTCCAATGGAGATATATACAATCATTATTGTGTAACAAATATAACAATGATTAAGAAATATACATCACCAATCCTGATTTATACCTACATCCAGGCTGCACTTCAGCTGGGAAGCCCTGGGACATCTTTTGCCAGGAGTCTCACGATCGAGAAAGTCCTGCACGGTGCGTCCACCCACAGGTGAGGCTTCTGACAAAAACTCCCTAACCTCCCGCTCTTATAGTATGTCATGACAATGCAGTTGGCAAGAGAATGTTTTGTGGTCCCATCCTGGTGTGTGGGCCAGGCACTCAAGGAGTAGTCACACAATCCATTCCTGGTCTATGATGTTTATTATGCCAGTAAACATATTAGTGACCGTAGTCGGGGCAGAAGCAAGAGTCATTTCAACAAACGTATACTCCTGCTGGCACTTTTCCACAGGAAACTAGAGATGTCCAGCAATACATCTCAGTCCTTTGATTATTGATTCTGCACCAACATATAATTCATGGCTACTTTATGAATCGGCTCCTGAGGAAGGGAGGAGTTAGCAATCTGTTATGCTTTGGCTCCTGTGGAGGGAGGAGTTAGCAAACTGTTATGATCTTTTTTTTTTTCAATTCTTTATTTATATATTTTTAAAATTAATACAGACATAGAAATCACTTTTTTCTTTCCTGCTAGTAGTACATAAAGAAACCAAAAGGATCTCTGGATTAACCAGAACATATCAAAACAATAAAAAAATAATTATGTAGTAAACAATGGAGATTATATCAGCCTAATTTCTCTTAATACACCTGAGCCGGTTAGGTGGTGCTTGTTTCATCTTTGCATTTATCCAAAAAACTTCTAAGTTGTGTTGGTTCATAGAAAATATAGCTTTTCCCTTTATATTGCAATAAACATTTACATGGATATCTAACATTTATCTGAGCACCTAGGGCTCTTGCTCCTGGCACATTCCAACAAAAGATTTTCTGCGAATTTGCGTGTCTCTCATGATATCTGGATAAATCCATACTTTTTTCCCATAAAATAATGTGTTATAATTTTTAAGGAACAACCTTAATAGTCCTTTGATTATTGATTCTGCACCAACATATAATTCATGGCTACTACTGTTATGAATCGGCTCCTGAGAAAGGGAGGAGTTAGCAATCTGTTATGCTTTGGCTCCTGTGGAGGGAGGAGTTAGCAAACTGTTATGATCTACTCCTCAAAAAGGGAGGAGTTAGCAATCTGTAATGAATCTGCTCCTGTGAAGGAGGAGTTTAGCAATCTGATATGCTCAGCTCTTGTAGAGGGAGTAGTAAACAATCGGTTAGGGTTAAGACTACGGAGTAGCAATCTGTTATGAATCTGTTGCTGAAGACTCCTGATGGAGAAGGAGTAGCAATCTGTTACCAGCAGAGTGCTTGGAGAGGGCACTCAGCTGTAGAGGAATGTAAATAGGTGGGTCCTTGGGCCGATGGCAGATGGCAGATGACTGTGCCCCCAGGAGGATATCCTGAGTGGGACTACCGGCTAGGCTGGTGTATGGAGACAGACACAGATAATTCTTTTATTAGACAGGTTAGTAGAACCACCAGAGATGGCAGTAGTGAGCTGATATGCCAAGAAGTATTTCTCCATGGAGAGGGTGGTGGATGCCTGGAATGCCCTTCCAGAGGAAGTGGTGAAGACCAGAACTGTGAAGGACTTCAAAGGGGCATGGGATAAACACTGTGGATCCATAAAGTCTAGAGAACGTGAATGAAGAGTGGGTGGCTCGCGGGAATGACGGCTACTACCTGAGATAATACCCTTATTCAATAAACATACACATGGTTAATGCGACTCCAACATTGCTCTAAGCTTCAACAGCAAGAGGAAATGTGGAAAAAAGAATTTGCATTCACAAAAAAGCAGTTACGGCGGTTACTACCCCAAACCAAATAAGCCCTATACTTCACTTTCAATGCATATCCAGCATAGCTCTCTGCTTCAATGGCAGGGGAGAAAGTCTGATACTTCACTTTCAATGCATATCCAGCATAACTTTCTACTTCAACGGCAGGAGGGAATGAAGAAAAGTGAATCTATATACAGACAAGGACTGAATTATAAAGTCTGGGTAAACAAATAAGCATGGGCGTGGCTTGCTTATTGCGGCGGATACTACCCCTAACTAATTAAGCTAGATATTTCACTTAGATGCAGTTCCAACACTGCTATCTACATTAATGGTGGGGGTGGAAGAGAAATAGAACCAAAAGGTTACTAAAAGCCAAGAGTGACAGATAAGTATCAGAAAAAAAAAGTGTGAAGCTTGCTGGGCAGTCGGGATGGGCCATTTGGTCTTCTTCTGCCATCATTTCTGTTTCTATGTTTCTATATGCCCGGCAGGGCTGAAGTCCCTCAGGTACTGGAACAGCGATCCCAGGGTTGCTGAGCTGTAGAGAAACTATAGATAGTGAGTAGACAGGGTATGCTGTGTTCATAGCCAGAACTGGATGACAAAACTCACATAAGGTCTTTAGAAAGCTCAGTAGCTGGAAAGGGTTAGGCCCTCGAGGAGCGAGTACCTGGCTCCAGGGAAAGCTCTGAGAGAGCGATGGTAACTCACAATTGTCTGTATCTGCGATAGCTTCCAGGCAGTAGAGAATCTTCAGAGTGTCCAGGAGCATGGGCCCTCGAGGAGCGAGTACCGGTTCCTATCTGTAATCTGAAATAAAGAAAAGAGAGCGAGGCCCCCGAGGAGTGGGTACCCCTGATAATTCCGAGGAGGGCATCGAGCAGCGACGGACGCAACAACTACCTTCGTGGTAAGTTGTTTTCTTACTCGGTACACTAAATTGCAATTCCAAATAATAATTATTATTAATATTCATACAATAATTATAACTGGGTATATAATCAAATTAAGGAACCTGTCAGCACTGCCGGAATGAGTACCAGTAAACACATCCCTCCAATGATGAGAAGCATCCTTTTTAATTTGGGAAGACAAATATATTAGTTTATCTTTTACAATCAATGCTTGTTGTAAGCTTTTGTCTAAAGTTTTATTATGTTTTATCAATTCCTATGTAAAAGCTGTGATTTTTGCATGATATCATGTAAGCATTGTAAGGCGAGAGTAGCATTAAACCTTGGTAATAAAATAGGTGTCCATGCTTGAGTCACCATGTAGTTTATTTATTTATTTATTTATTTTATTTAACAGCTTTTCTATACCGACATTAAAATACACATCATATCGGTTTACATTTTAACGTAAAGAAGGTGGAAAATTACAATAAACAGGGAAAGGGGGAACAGGGCAACTGATAAATATGGAAGGAAGCACAGAGAGGCAAAATTTAGCAAAATGAAAAATGAAAACTAAAGAGAATACAGTATGCAAAATGTAAAACATATCTAGTGTCATCAGGCAAAAGAACATAGTCATTTCTTTCTCATGTGATATGAGTAATATTATAAAAACACCCTGAAAATGGGTTTGGTACATGATATGTATTTATTTATTTATTTATTTATTTATTTGATAGTTTTTATATATCGTCATTAAGTTATTCACCATCACAATGGTTTACAATAGGGCACCAGTAAAAATATGGGTCGTACATTACATAGGTGGTGCCAGTAGTATTCGGTAACAATAAGGCGTTTATTAGGGGGATTAAGTGTTTCATAGCAATATGTCCTGAAGGTTGCCTACAGTTAAAAAAAATGTTGAAATAATTCAGTAAAGATTTATAAAATTAGGCATTCGGTGCTTTATGCCTCATAACTTTTACTTCATTGCTCGCATCAGTTTTCTTTCTTGAAGGCTTGTATGTAAAGCCAGGTTTTGAGCTGTGTTTTGAAAAGTCAAGGGGCATGGCGTTCCATAATATGGGACCGGCTAGAGACAGAGCTCATTCCCTCACTTGGGTAAGACTTGCGGTTTTCACAGAAGGAATGGGAAGGAGTGCTCTGTTTGCTGACCTTAAATTTCTGTGTGGGACATGTACTCTAAGTGCTGTCTTCAGCCATTCTGCTTTATTGTCGTAATTGAGTTTGTGTATTAGGCACAGTGCTTTGAACTGTATTCTTTGTTCTATGGGAAGCCAATGTAGGGTGGCGAGCCTATCTGTTATGTGATCTCTTTTGTTTTTTCCAGTGAGAATTCTTGCAGCAGCATTTTGTAAAATCTGTAGGGGTCTTACTGTAGTGTTGGGTAGGCCTAGTAGCAAGGCATTACAATAGTCTGTACTGGCGAAAATCAGCGATTGAAGCACAGTACGGAAATATGGTAATGATAGTAATGGTTTGAGTTTTCTTAGTATCATTAGTTTAGCATATCCTTCCTTAACCTTTATTGATACGTGTTGTTTGAGGCTTAGTTCATTGTCAATTATTACTCCGAGATTGCGAACTTTCTTTGCTAAGTCAATTTGTTGGTTGTTATTGAGAAATATTGGGGTTTGTGTAATGTTCATGCTTTTCCTTTCTAAGGGGTAGATTTTAAAAGAAGCGCGATCAGCCTACTTTTGCTTGCGCATCAGACTCAAGCAAAAGTACGCTGGATTTTAGTAGATACGCGCGGAGCCGCGCGTATCCACTAAAATCCTGGATCGGCGCGCGCAAGGCTATCGATTTTGTATAGCCTGCGCGCGCCGAGCCGCGCTGCCTCCCCCCGTTCCCTCCAAGGCCGCTCCGAAATCGGAGCGGCCTTGGAGGGAACTTTCCTTTGCCCTCCCCTCACCTTCCCCTCCCTTCCCCTACCTAACCCACCCGCCCGGCCCTGTCTACACCCCCCCTTACCTTTGTCGGGGGATTTACGCCTCCCGGAGGGAGACGTAAATCCCCGCGCGCCAGCGGGCCTGCTGCGCGCCGGGCCGTGACCTGGGGGCGGGTACGGAGGGCGCGGCCACGCCCCGGGCCGTAGCCACGCCCCGTACCTGCCCCCAAAACGCTGCCGACACGCCCCCGGAACGCCGTGACGACCGGGCCCGCCCCCCGACACGCCCCCGACACGCCCCCCTCCGAGAACCCCGGGACTTACGCGAGTCCCGGGGCTCTGCGCGCGCCGGGAGGCCTATGTAAAATAGGCTTCCCGGCGCGCAGGGCCCTGCTCGCCTAAATCCGCCCGGTTTTGGGCGGATTTAGGCGAGCAGGGCTCTGAAAATCTACCCCTAAGTGCTCAGATAACTGCGTTTGTACTGTTTTTTCGATTAATTTGGTCATTAGAGGTAAGTTTGACACTGATCTGTAGTTTGCTAGTATTTGGGGGTCCATGTTTTTCTTTTTGATTGTTGGTTTGATGATTGCTCCTTTCAGTGTGTCTGGCACGTGTCCTTCTTCTAGGGCGACGTCGGCCTGTATGACATAGTGAGGGCAAAGGTAGCGCCGGCGCCATTTTGAATATTGGCAATACGGCCCGCGTGCAGGAGGTCACTCCCAGACCCCCGCTGGACTTTTGGCAAGTCTTGTGGGGGTCAGGAGGCCCCCCCAAGCTGGCCAAAAGTCCCTGGGGGTCCAGCGGGGGTCCGGGAGTGATCTCCTGCACTTGTGACGTCGGGTGCCAGGAACCAAAATGGCGCCGGCGCTACCTTTGCCCTGTCACATGGTAAGGGCAAAGGGCCACCGGCGCCATTTCTATTAACACAGCCATGGCCCGAGAGCAGGAGATCGTGCCGGGACCCCCCGCCCCACTGGACCCCAGGTAATTTAAAAAATTTTGGGGGGGTTCGGGAGGGTGGGAGATTTGTTTTAAAGGGTCGGGGTGGGTTTTATGGTTGTTTTGGTGTGCCGGTTTTCCCACCCTCCCCCGATAAAACAATTTTTTAACCAAAAAAAACAATGACAATCAGATTCCCCCCACCCCAGTCAAAATCGATCGTTAAGATGATCACACGATTCACATCCCTACCTGTTTCTATTATTTGAATTTCTCGTGATTTATTCAACATGCTTGTAAGGAGTTCAAGTCTAATCCAGCAGAGCCAGGAGTTGCTCTGTATGGCTGCAATGCAATATTCTACCTGCCCATGTTTAGTCACAGTTTTAATCTGCAAATTAAGAGTGATCATTCTCATTAAAGAAGTTTCTGCTTCTCCAATAGGTCTAATGGCATGTGATATATTTAATAAATATTATGCTCATTAGCATACTCTTGTACCATATGTCCTCTAAAATGGGATCATAAGAACATAAGAAAATGCCATACTGGGTCAGACCAAGGGTCCATCAAGCCCAGCATCCTGTTTCCAACAGTGGCCAATCCAGGCCATAAGAACCTGGCAAGTACCCAAAAACTAAGGGGCAGATTTTAAAAGGGTTACGCGCATAATATACACATGTAACCCTTTTAAACCCGCTCCTGCGCGTGCCGAGCCTATTTTGCATAGGCCCGGCGATGCGCATATGTCCCGGGGCTTGAAAAAAGGGGCGGGGAGTGGGTAGGGCGGTCCGGGGGCGTGGTGGGATGGGACCGAGGCCTCTGGCACAGCGGCCATGCTGGGGGATCTCACGCCGGCACTCTGCTGGCACGCGCAACCTGCGCCTGCCCAGAGAAAGGTGCAACTTATAAAATAAAGGTAGGGGGGTGATTTAGGTAGGGCTGGGGGGTGATGCCAGACTCCGGTGTGAGGCCTGGTGTGCAGTGGAAGGCCCGGCGACTGCCGCCATGGAACGCCGGGCCTGGAAGAGCTTGCGGCTGTAGCCGAGGAGGCCGACTTGGGACCTGCTGAGGAGCCAGAGAGGTGAGCAGGCCTGTGCATGGGTCAGACGCGGACGAGGCACATAACACCTTTTCTGTTCCATTCATTGCCCCAGCCTCCAATATATCCAAAACTTTGTTCTTGCTCCACGTTTTGAGCCATGTATTGAATTTATGTATATGGCTTAGTCTCTATTTCCCCTTTCCATGGACTTCTTTCTGAAAAGGCAATAGTCTTCACCATGTGACTAATCTGCTTCTCTATACCATTTGAATGCTGTTTCTAGCAAGGTCATTGGTTCCCAGATGGATGATAATATCAACTTCAAAGTCCTTGCCTTCTTCTTTGATTGCATTGACTATTTGAATAGTATTTCTACTGGCCGAAGATCCCAGAAAGCTTTTGACTATCGTTTTCCCCTCGAAAAGATTTACCAAATTGGTGCCACTGATGACTGAGTCTCCTAGCACAATGACCTTGGTCTGCTGGTTATTGTTTGAATTTTGGAATTTTTGCAAGTACTGGGATTCTTCCATCTTGTCAAATGCCTCTTCAGTCTCCATCACTTTAGCTTCTTCATTATGTAGTAAAGAGAAGGCATTTTGCATTTGTGTCACTTGAGAAGGCATCTGTCTCAATATCACAGGTATTATCCTACCAGAGCACACAGTAATCTGTTTGTCCCTGGGTTGCTTCATATGGTAGGGATGTGCAGAGGGACGCCATACGTTGCATTTGGCAAGGGCCCCCCCCGATACATACATGCATTAATTCGTATTTGTTTCCTGGCTAAAATTGAATTACGTACAATCCCCCACCCTCCTGACCCCCCTAAGACTTACCAAAACTCCCTGGTGGTCTAGCAGGGAGTCCGGGAGCCATCTCCTGCACTCACACCCTCGGCTGCCGGTATTCAAAATGGCACTGATAGCCTTTGATCTTCTATATCACAGGGGATACCGGTGCCATTGGTCAGCCCTTGTCACATGGTAGGAGCAATGGATGGCCGGCACCATCTTGTGCTCCTACAATGTGACATAATGGCCTCATACTAGGTAGGTATTTATATCCCTATGGTAGGCCCACCTAGTAACCTGAGGTGAGGGTTAGATATTAGTGTAGGGGTTAGGGGCCACTTTGACATTCAAAGTGAGACGTACGAACAGAACATTGCACAAATCTCATCTTTGGGTGAGTGTCCTCACTCCGAGGGTCATAAAATCTTCACTAGAGAGCACTGTTCTGTCCTTTTATAGGGCTGCAGACAGGCGACTCCCTGGGAGGAGTTTGGATGGCCCACACCTAGCTGGCCTTATAACTATGGAGAAGTGCTGTGGGCCGGCCCCTAGGGAGAAGGGCATGGCCTGAACCAGGAAGTCCATGCAAACACAAGCAAGCCTCAGGCAGGCCCCAAGAACACTGAGGCCTCCCAGGCCCTGGAGCAAATCCTGGATGGTTCATAGGTGAGACCCCAGCGTCGGAGCAGCCTCCAGGAAGAGGTAAGGAGCCTCCCGTAGCACCGCTACAGGAGGGTTCATAACACACAACATCATTTTCTGCCTCCAGAGTGAGAGATCAGGGAGAACTGGGTTTATCCAATGTTGCCAAATGCACCATTTAGCAGTCAATATTGTTATACGGACACATTTCAAAAATCCATTTAGTAAACCAGTGGCCCAGTTCATAGAGCCTAAGAGATGAGATTAATTCTCTGAGGGCAGACACTCTTTGCACCAGGCGCACACATACATCTGTTCATCAGAAGACCGGAGGTCCCCCATCTCACAGCTGCACTGCTTTCTACATTTTAATATTGTTGCATTCATAGGTTTTACCTGCACAAATGAACAAGAGTAAGTGTGTGAAGGTATCATTGCTTAGATAATATGACAGTGCAAGTAGGCAGAGTTTATGGACTTTACAGACATACAGTCATAAAATTTCCCCTTTAAATATTACTTTGGCAATATGTAAAAATTTGTCATTTGAACCTATAAAGCTCTCACCTACATATATTTATCAGTTGCCCTACTCAATTATTCCTCATTCACACCACTTCTAAACTTTCTGTAAAGTTATGCATTTATAACATGTATTAGATATTGACGTAAAACATTGTCAAAATATATGCAAAGGGCTTATAATGAAACAATGACACCTGCAATAGACTTGGACATCAAGAAAGATACTTTGTGAATTGCAAATGAGTCACATGGAAGATACCTTCATTAAAAAGGGGATACAGTGGAACCACAGTCCACACGAAAGGATATTTTGAAGTTGTTTCAGAGGACTGTGGTTCCAATGATGTTTCTGTAGTCTCTGTTCTACTTCTGAAATATCCTGTTTTCTCTCTGTCCCTACAAAGGCTCTGTTTTGCCATCCAGGCTTCCTCAGGGAAAAATATTGTCCATAACTAGTCTAGCGTTGATACCATGGACTGTATTTACTGAAGAGGACTCGATCTCTTATTGTTGATGCAGGTGAGCCTTCCGGTCCTCTTCTACTGCAAAGGGTGGAAGCCTCTGGAAGCTGGGGGTGTGGAGCTCAAACCCTGGATCGCTCGCTGTGACCTCTGGAGTCCTCTCCCGGGGGGTTCTGGGAGCAGTCAGCAGATGAGCCTTCCGGTCCTCTTCTACTGCAAAGGGTGGAAGCCTCTGGAAGCTGGGGCTGTGGAGTTCAAACCCTGGATCCCTCACTGTGACCTCTGGAGTCCTCTCCCGGGGGGTTCTGGGAGCAGTCAGTAGGTGAGCCTTCCGGTCTTCTTCTACTAAAATGGTGTAGGGTCTCTGGAGGATAATGATTGTACATTGTAATACAAGTGCTCTCCATTGTTTGCTTAGAAATAAATAACCCTATAGATTTGTGTTGAACAGGACTGTATTTTGTTGCCACACATTCCTTTTGTTTTCGGTATTTATCTACATGTGTGTGTTGTTTACTCCACCTCTGCAGTGTCGCAGGATTATTTATACCATTGTTTGTGGGTGTCACCATATGATTTGCTCTATTAGTTCCAATTTACAATTTAGGGTAACTTATGTAGTTTCAAGCAAATGATCCTATATAAATCTTTAAGTTTATAACTTCCTTACATGAAAATTGTAATGCATGTGTCTATATGCACTTTAGTTAGTGACTGAGCAGACTAGTATGTAAGTGTTTTGTGTTCTGTTTGTTCAAGTTGCTTGGATACATTGTTGTTTGTTGGAAGCCCATGTGCCACTTCTTCAATGGCAACATTGTAACTTTTTGTATTGTCTACTAGAGCTAGTCTTCATATCCACACATTGTATCCATTTAATAGAGTTGGAGCTATTGCTGATACAAGCATAGAATGTACATTAGTGATTAGAAGTCCATGTGTTCAGTTATAGAGAGCTTATATTTTTCAAACTTGTTTCTACAAGTTTTGCCTAGTATATGTATGTACTTTAAATGACTGTGCTATATATAATTCAAGTTTGCTCTTTTTTTAAATCAATTTTTCATTATTTTTTTTTAACATTTTCTACATTTATCATTGGTGTTTTCCTCCCTAGTTAGGATTTTTTGGTTGTGTTTTGTAAATTTAGCCCACATTTTTTTTTGTCATTAAGGTTAATTTGGCAAAGGTCTGCAAGGGGCAATTAATCTATTGATAAGACCTGGTTTATTCCATTGCTTTAGAGAAATACCTCATTGATGTTTGGTCTAAAAATGTCTCTTGTCCTCTTAAATGGGTTAAGAGCCTATAAATTAAAGAATCTGCTTGGGATAGGTGGAAGATGGGGGTGTTTGGAAGAGAAAGTATTATCTTTCTTTCTTTCTGGTTTAACATACACACATACTCATTGTTTATTTATTTATTTATTTTTATTGTAAATACTTCTATAGCACTTATCAAATTTTCCAAATGGTTTACAATAAAAGAACCATAATAATAAAATCCAAGACATACTTAGAATTAATTTCCTTTCTTTTTTAATAACACACACAAACTAAAGGTTAATTTACTCCACAATCTCATTCTCCCCCAAGCTAGGTTGAGGGCTACTCTCTCTCTCTCTCTCTCTCTCCTCACTAAACATGGTCCCCCCAGTGGTTGTATGTAGGAAATACCACTTACTGGCACTTATCTAAAAGTGCAAAAGATTTGTGGTATCTTAGCTCTTCACATAGGTACAATAAAGTGCCTATTACCATAAAACACACCCCTTTTTCTATCGCAGGTGATATTTAGTGCATTTTGATAAATCCAGGCCTTAATAAGGGGCTGAATGCCTTTGAATGTTGACCTCATTGTGGCTACCAAGGTCCTCAGGTACTTTACACCTGCTCTTCCTGTAGCATGCATAGACCAGGTGTGCACCCAGAGGCATCTCCTTTTACTAATCCAGCTCCCACACTTGAAAGTAGCCACATTTTCAGGCCGATACAGTAAAGCGCGGCTGCGGTTACCCCATTTCTAACCCGCTTTGTACGCACAATTTGGACTCGTATATCTAACCCGCAATTCAGTATCCGGTTTTACGCACCCTTACCGCTTCTTGAAATCGACGCGTATCCCTTTCCGCCCGCCGCATGTATATGATATGTTAATGATCAGATTAGCTATTCCCTCCGATACAGTAATGTGCGCCCTGATTATTGCCTTTTTAACCAGCAATTTTGCCACTTCTTTAACCTGCTAATTTACCGCATACCCTTACCCTGGTGTTAGTGTGGTGTTCGGTCAGCTTCGTACCGGACAGTGCCATGGACAACATGTATATTATTGCTCTGGCGCTATTTTTCATTCAGTTGAGAAGGAGAATGAGAAATGCTTGACTGAGAAATGCTGGAAATGCTCGTCAGATTGGGGAGGTGAACAGGGGGGGCCTGCAGCAAGGAGAATCCATCCAACCAGAGAACCCAGCAGCAAGATTGGAGGAAGTATGTGATATGTGTCTGTTTAACTGTACCATCCATCCATCCATCCCTGGGTCTCTTTGAGGCTCCAGACATGGACGTAGAGATCGGCACCCATAAAGAATGATGTCCGTGTCTCTGGATGCCTCTATGGATGCTGGAGAGATGGGCGCCCATAAAGATAGGCATCCATAAGGTGGAGACAGGCCTCTATGGATGCCAGAGAGATGGGAGACCATAAAGATAGGCGTCCATAAAGGCGGAGACAGGGACGCCTCTACGGATGCTGGAGAGATGGGTGCCCATAGAGGTAGGCATCCGTAAAGGTGGAGACAGGGACACCTCCATGGACGCCGGAGCGATGGGCATCCACTAGGCATCCTGAGGCACCTCTATGGATGCCTATACAGCTGGCTATATGGAGGCTTCCTCCTGCACCTGGAATAAGGCTGTATTAGACGCTGAAATAAGAATGCATAGCTGATTGTAGAATACAAACTTGAGAATAACAGTGTTGCTGATCCATGTATGTTCATCTCCCCCTAAGCCATGTCCATGCTTCTTTTTTCATTCTTTATATATTTTCTGTTGGTTTTTTTTGTTTGTTTAAACAATTTTTATTGGGTTTTACAATAACAGTATAAATCACTACACCTGGAAGTGAGAGGAACTCTGATCTCACCCCAGAACAGTATCACCAATAAAAAAAACCTCTACAGGATCCCCCCCAAACCAACCCCCCCCCCCCCCCCGCCACAGAAGCGAGTAAAACTGTAGGTACTACGAAATAGTCCCCCTCTCCGTAGGCAAGGCCATCCCTTACAGAAATAGAAAGAGAAATGAAAATTAATCATTGACAACAAGACTGCGAGCACGGGGGGTCAACGACTGCAGTTTTTGGGTACTTGCCAGGTTCTTATGGCCTGGATTGGCCTCTGTTGGAAACAGGATGCTGGGCTTGATGGACCCTTGGTCTGACCCAGTATGGCATTTTCTTATGTTCTTATGTACGGCTGCCAGATCCTCAGAAATCGCCTGCGGCGCTGGGGTGTCATCCGAGCCTCCAGGCTCTCCATGGTCATCATGAAGTGCAAACTGTTCCACCAAGACCAAAAGGAAGGAGACTCAGCATACCACCACGTCGAGAGAATAATCTTCTTTCCCACCAAACAGGCCTTGGAGAGAAGCAAACGCGAGCCAGGGTCCCGAATGCGAATCGGGGAGATGCAGCCAAAAAGTAGCCACAAGGGAGCAATAGGGAAAACAACATCCAGCAGGTCCGCTAGATAATTTGCCACTCGATGCCAAAATCGTCGAACCGGGCCGCAAGCCCAAAACATATGCGAAAGTGTACCCCTGTCATGACCACACTTAAGAGGAGCCGCCGTAGGGACTATAGCAAAATGCCTGGCCAACACAGGGGACACATATGCCCGGCATAAAAATTTAAATTGCATCTCCCGGTAATATTGATTCTTCGTGACCCTGGCTATGCATCCAAAACTTCTTCTTAATATCGATTGAGTCACCATAAACTCCCCATCCTCATTCCAACGCGTCTCCAGTATCTGAATTTGATTTAGTGCTGACCTCCGCCGCAGACACTTATTATACATTGACAGTGAGGGAGCAACGCGACTCTCAAAATGGAACACATTGTCCAAAATTTTCTGTTTTTAAATGTGACAGATTGTGTTTCACCTATATCTGCATTGAAATCAATTTAAAAAATACTTAGCTGTGAGTAAAGTTATAGTTAACTCTGAACAGTGATGGAGGTTTATCTTTCCCTTTCTCTCTCGCCACATTGATCTGTAACATAATTTTTCTGTGCTGCCATTAAACTGTACACCAGAGAGCCCACAGTGTGGCAGATGTAAGCATGTATGAGTTGTTAAATGATTTATATGTGTTCATCTATTAATTTGAATTTTGTGTGTTTGCCTCTGTTGTATTCCATGCAGGCAGAGTACCGTGCCGTCGGCATGCCAGGCCATCAGTGGGCCATCGACAGGCCGGGATGTTTCATTCGCACACGGACAACTCTTTTAGGCATGTGTGAGCGAGATGTTGTCCGAATCTACTGGCTGAGCTCTCGGGCAATCTTGTCCCTCTATGAAAATCTGCGTGGGGACCTAGACCCCAAGGCCAATCGACACCATGCTGTGCCAGGATTGAATTAACTTCTCTGCACCTTAAATTTTTTGGGTACCGGAAGTTTTCAAAACCCAGTGAGTGTAATTGCTGGTATGACGCAGGCCTCCGTTTCACAGCATCTGCCACAGGTGTTGAAGGCCATGATAAAGTGGATGAGGAAGTATATAGTCTATCCTACGGATGCAGCTGAACTGCAACAGATCCACAGCGGATTCATGGGTATTGTGGGGATGCCTAACATGTTGGGCACTATCGACTGCACTCATATTGCGTTTACCCCCAGGTCGGATGAAGAGACTGCGTTCCGGAATCGCAAGCACTTCCATTCCATGAATGTGCAAGTGGTTTGCGATGCACGCCTTCAGATTCTAAATGTTGTAGCAAACTTTCCTGGGAGCTGCCATGATACCTACATTCTCACATATTCAGCTCTGGGGACCCAATTCCCAGAAGGAAAGTACAGTGAAGGTTATAGCTACTTCCCGTGATTCTGTCTGTTATGTGTTCAGGTCTCCAGATGTTCAGGATGATCAGTATACAGTAATGTTTATAATGTCATTCAATGTTTATGGTGTTTTGTGCTGCGAAGTTGTTTTTGATGCATCCCAGATTATTGATCCTATAGGTGATGGTGGCTATGGCTGTAAGCCCTGGTTGCTAACTCCACTCCAGTCCCCACTCACAACTGCCAAAAAACACTACAATGAGGCTCATGGCAGCACCAGAAACATGATTGAGCACACTTTTGGAGTTCTGAAGGGACGTTTCCGATGTCTGGATCACTCAGGGGGAGCCCTGCAGTACAGTGCAGAAAAGGTGGTGAGCATAATTGTTGCCTGCTGCATGCTATACAACATTTGTCAGGGTTTTGGTGTGCATGCAGAGGTAGATGAAAACTTGCCACCAGATCCACCTGTGGAGCTGGCAGCTGTAGTGGACAACACTGCACGGGGTCATGAAGTCTGACGAAGGATCATCGAAATGTATTTCTCTTGTAAGTTAAATGTCATACATTCCATTTCCTTACTGCTCTTATAGTACCGCTCCTGTCTACAATGCCCCATGGTGATGTGGCGCTTTCATTGTAGTTCATAGCTGTGCTTAATTGTAGATATTAATCATTTCTGAACTTGTACCTGAATGTCCTATTTACTCTTGCCTTTTTTTTTGTTTCAGAATCCGAGATAGATTTATTTAAAAATTCACCCCTCAGAACAGAACATATAATCGGAAGATGACCCCTCCATCAAACCCTTAACAATTCACAACGATTTTCATTGTTTCCATATTTTGTGAAATGTTATTTGTCTTAAAATGTTAAAAGTTCATCAATGCACTGAAACCTGATAAATTCTTTCCTCTTGTATGGTCATCTAGGCCTTTTCCAGCCACCGAAATATTAACAATAGTCTATGGTTATTTATGGTTGAATAAATATCCCTTGATGTGTTACATCGATATAATGTTTACAAACATTCAACCGACATCTAGTTTTCCTTCTCTGAATATGAAAGCTTTTCCCAGCAATAAAAATCTGTTTTTTAAGGATCCATTAACATTTCGTGAAGTGTTACATAAATAATGTGTGTCTACCCAATGTATACAACATTACCTGTCTTTTATACTCTTGCATGTGGAGCGCCCCTCCAGCACAAAAGATTCCCCCCCCCCCCCCAAGACCCTTCTCCAGCCATCTGTGCCTTCATACCAGGCCTAGGGGATGGGGTGGCATCGACATTATGAACATGGTATGTCCCCCCGCCAACCGCAGTAACAATGAAGCTCTTATTACCACCTACTGCATGGTCTGTTCCCTTGCCATGCCCATCCTATCCCCCATGTGTAAACCCATAAGAAGAATTTGCTAGTAGTAATTACTTTGACAACTTAACCCTTTTTGTACATATGTAATGATGGATGTGACATAAAAGTATACGTAGCCTAATTGTAAAAAATATAACTTTTATTCAACATTTTAGGAATGGTCGATGGAACGAAAAGTTGAGGCCACTTCTCAGATTGCACCAATCAATGCCGCCATACTTTCTCGAATAGTATTTGCTTGAGCAGCCATACTTTCTCTCTGAGCGGCCATACTTTCTCTCTGAGAGGCCATCATTTCTATACATTCTCTAATAGCATTTGCTTGAGCGGCCATCCCAGCATTGAGGTCGGCTCTCAGGAACCGCACTTCCTGGAGGAGTTGTTCATTATGACGATCCTGATGCGAGGTTATTCCAGTCAGAAATTGCTTGCTCAGACCGTCATTGCCAAAATGTGACAGTTCCAGGTCCGGTACCACTGGTGCAATTTCCGCAATCAGTGGAGCGTCAGCCAGTAGCTGGGATGGTTCCAAGTCTAGAAATGTTTGCGGGGGCACTGAATCCTGGCAGTGCAGGGGAACTTCAGGTGCTTCGCTGAGAGGGACATCATACAGATCCAGTGTTACCATGTCCTCTGTTGACATCTATTGGCTGGGGGAGTCCATGCTCGACATTGGAAAGATGAATTCAGGAGTGTGGCTGGAGTCTTCGCTGTTAATATTGCCATTGCCCATTGTTTCTGTGGATAAAGATATAGAAAGAGGTCACTGTCATTCCATAAGCTGGGAAGAGTTCATCGGAATTTATAGCAGTACCGTTTATCAAATGTTATTGAACAAGAATTCTCATGGCAGGAAAGATGCAACATATTTGCTAAATGCTATCAGATAGTATTGCCACAAGTATGGTGACGGTAGGGCAATCAATGATCAACATTTAAATTACAGTAGGAAAAAGTTAAAACCTAGGAAAAAGAGTGATCACACATTGGTTGACCTCTTGTGACCCATACAGTTAACATGCTATGGTAACCAGATTTAGCTATATGCATACCTCCACATGCTGCCGAGTCGGTGCCGTACTGCATCTGCACGCCCACGACGACCTCCGTCCTCATAGTTCAGAAAACCATCTCCTCCACAGGTGTCAGCACGATGTTGCATGGGGGCCCTCCACCGGTCCTCTTTGCAGAGGCGTTGATTTTAGCGGCCTTCTCTTTTACCTCTTTCTTGGTGTCCCACCACCAGTGCTGCACCTGTTTTATATCCCTGGGCGTCACAGAAAGGGAGCTCACATCCTGGGCAATCTTTTCCCAAATCTTTTTCCTGCTGGTCCACGAGATCTTTGACTTGAAGAGAAGGTTATGTTTTTCACATATGGCATGGACAATACTTCTTTCTCTTCATCTGTAAAACGAGCGTTACGGGTTTGCTTTCTGGATGGCTGGCTCCCACTTGTGCCTTCCTCTTATTGCAGCTTGACGGCATGCTCCTCTACCTCAGCGATAGTGTGCTTTTCTGCCATGGTTATACCTGAATGGTAATAAAGAGCACGTGATCAATGGACAGCATGGTGGAGATTAAATCTGTAAAATATACTTGAATATATTAAGGCCCCTGTATAGCATTGAGCAAGAGCCAGAAGAGCATTCCACAACTGGTTGCGGGTCTCTGGGCTCCACCCATGCAATGCTATGTTTTCTTGGCATCATTGTCTGAATTGGAGAAAATAACAAGGGGAACATGGGTTAATGACCAATGAAACTGTAGCAAATGACAACAAAGGTACAGGGCGAAATGGAGAGCATATAGCCAAGAGTCTAAACTGAAACATCCAAAACAGAAAAAATGCAAAGAAGAGGATGACATAAACAGGTTACAGTTAAATACCAAACATCTAAAACAGTAAAAATGCAAATAAAAGGGCTACCTATACAGGAACTGCAAGTAACAAACATCAGAAACAGATTGAATGCAAAGAAGAGAGAAACATAACCAGGTTACATTGAAATAACAAACATCAAAAACACAATAAATGTGAAGAAGAGGCTAGCATATACAGGTACTGTAAATAACAAACGTCGAAATCTCCGCCAAGAGGAATGGCATGCATACAGCAAACACCCACCGTGAAAATCATAAACTAAATTACTACTACCAGAGGCGAACAAAATATTGCAAACAAGAAAATGAAAAACAGACCTTCCACCACGGATACCGAGGCCGTGGAGGGTAACGAGAAAAAGGCAGGAATGTCCTTGTTCATCGGCCAATTTAACTTTCCAACATCCATGGCCAGCGCCGAACCAAAGGTACGCCAAACTCTACTCTTCATGCATGAACGCACAAGTCTAAGCACATAAAAAAGAGTAGCATAGGCACACGGAGCTACACAAGGGACGCCGGATTCTAGGGTTCCTCCCTGAGCGCCGAAGCATAAGCGCATAGAAAAGAGTAGCATGGGCACAGGGAGCTACACAAGGGACGCCATATTCTAGGCTTCCTCCTTGTGCACCCAAGCGTAAGCGCTCATAAAAGAGTTGCAAAGGCACACCGATCAACACAAGGGATGCCTAATTTTTGGGAAAAAAAAGAAGCATGCATTGTTAAGCTTACCTGCTGAAAGCCTTGACAATCTCCCAATAGATATCTGATGAAACAGTTGTACACAGTGGGGTAGATTTTCAGAGCCCTGCTCGCCTAAATCCGCCCAAAACCGGGCGGATTTAGGCGAGCAGGGCCCTGCGCGCCGGGAAGCCTATTTTACATAGGCCTCCCGGCGCGCGCAGAGCCCCGGGACTCGCGTAAGTCCCGGGGTTCTCGGAGGGGGGCGTGTCGGGGGCGTGTCGGGGGGGCGGGCCCGGTCGTCGCGGCGTTCCGGGGGCGTGTCGGCAGCGTTTTGGGGGCGGGTACGTGGCGTGGCTACGGCCCGGGGGCGTGGCCGCGCCCTCCGTACCCGCCCCCAGGTCGCGGCCCGGCGCGCAGCAGGCCCGCTGGCGCGCGGGGATTTACGTCTCCCTCCGGGAGGCGTAAATCCCCCGACAAAGGTAAGTGGGGGGTGTAGACAGGGCCGGGTGGGTGGGTTAGGTAGGGGAAGGGAGGGGAAGGTGAGGGGAGGGCAAAGGAAAGTTCCCTCCAAGGCCGCTCCGATTTCGGAGCGGCCTTGGAGGGAACGGGGGGAGGCAGCGCGGCTCGGCGCGCGCAGGCTATACAAAATCGATAGCCTTGCGCGCGCCGATCCAGGATTTTAGTGGATACGCGCGGCTCCGCGCGTATCTACTAAAATCCAGCGTACTTTTGTTTGCGCCTGGAGCGCAAACAAAAGTAGGCTATTCGCGCGCCTTTGAAAATCCGCCCCAGTGTGTCCTAGTCCAAACGAATTCGAAAGTGACTTTTCCATTCTGAGAAGTGACCTATATACACGTTCATGGTAGGATTATGATGCTGTGCTGGCCAATTGGAAACTCCAGTTCCAAAACCAATTGGAAACTCCAGTTCTGACCAATGGGAAACTCCAGTTCCAAAACCAATTGGAAACTCTAGTTTGGACCAATTGGAAACTCCAAAAAGGCAGCAAAAATGGCAGGAATGTCCATGTCCAGCCCTAAATGCCTGAAACATTCCCGTGTAGGAACATGGTGATCCAAACACACGCCCAATTCTAGGCTTGGGCGCCTGAACAGTTTGCAGCCATATTCCCACGGCGGAACCAAAGAGATGCCGAAGCCTAAGCTTCAGCATCTCATAAGTTCTGCCATGGGAACATGGCGAACCAAACACATGCCCAATTCTAGGCTTGGGCACCTGAACAATTTGCAGCCATATTCCCACGGCGGAACCAAAGGGACGCCTAAGTCTAGGCTTCAGCTTCTCATAAGTTCCACCGTGGGAACATGGCAAACCAAACGCACGCCCAATTCTAGGCTTGGGTGCCTGATCAGTTTGCAGCCATAGGGACATGGCAGAACCAAAGGGACACCTAAGTCTAGGCTTTGGCGTTGGAAAGGTTCCGCTGTAGGAACATTGGGGGAACCAAAGGTACGCCGGAACAGGGCCGGAAGCAGGTGGCAGGGTGCTTGCACGTGCAGTGCCATGCACGGATGTCCATCTTGGAAAAGTTTTTCAGGATGCCGAGAGGGTGAATGCCCAATTTTGCTGATAGCGATGTCAGGCTACTGGCAGAGTTAATAGCCACTGATGAGCGACACCTATTCTTCAGCCCTGAGCGCCCACGGGACCAGGACAGGGCCAACGAGGCCTGGCGGGTGCTCAGGGTCCAATTCAATGCCCAAGCTTCTTTTCCGAGGGAGGTAAGTTCATAGGCCTCTGTTTCTTGTTATCTTGTAAGGCGCATGAAAAACAACAAGTAAAATAACATATGTTTGTGATTTATTTGGGTGGTTGTTTCGTATTGCTGTGCACCACTATAGGACACCTGGGACTTGACTTGTTGGAAGTATTTTGGTACTAGTTTTGTATTGGGATGGGGATGACAACTGGAAGAATGACACTTCCCACTTCAATTCTTATACTTGTTTGGTTTGATTTTATTTTTGCCTCAATAGCAAAACGTTTTAGTTCAAATTCTGTTTCCTTTTTCTATTGTATAACCACCAGGTTGAGGCATTGAAGAAGCGGGCACGCAGGATCCGGAAGGAGGAGCCGGAGTACCTGAGGGCCCTGCGGGCCCACAGAAGAGCAGACGGTACGTGCGGTTAACAGATGTCATGGTTGACCTGAAAGCGATACGGTCTTCTTAAGATATGGGATTAAGAAATTTACTATTTGTACCATTCTCGATCTTTACATGCGCAGCTGTGAAAATTAAAATATTTCTGTTTTCAGAGAGCAGCATGGATGATAGTGGCAGCGGGGAGGTATATGCTCTGCCGGAACAACGCCACAGTGAGCATTTAATAGCATCGGCATACTTTATGCCATTTGTCACGCCGATGAAATGTGCACATGTAAATGTCATTCTGTTTGTAATGGTACAGGTTATGTTCCCAGTTAAAAAGTTGCTAGGTTCTCTTTCTTACACTGTTGTGCATGAATTCATGTGGGACAGCATTAACGCTTTAATTTTTTCTCTTTTCAGATACTTCAACAGAGGGAGAGATGGAGCCCCCCCCCTTTTTATCCCCCCCCCCCAATTATGGAGCGCCCTTCCGTGATCCTGCCCATCCCAGTATTTCATCCACCTACCCCCCCTAATTTTATGGCCCAAATCTCTCCTGCTCCCCCTTTTATCCCACTCACCCCCATTTTGGAGCGCCTCTCCGAGCTCCTACCCATCCTAGTATTTCATCCCCCCCCCCCCAATTTTCCGGCCCAACTCTCTTCTGCCCCACCCACCCCACATGCCATGGGAGATGAGGAGACATCGTCATTGATGTTGTTGGCCAAGGCTCTCCGAGGATGCCTGGGGCTGGTGATCAGCCGGACGGCGGCGTAGCATCCGGGGAAGGGCCCTCAAACATTGGGGGGCACCTGGATGCTATGCTGTTCATCCTGGTGCAGATCACCAGCCGCCTGGACACACTGGAGGGAATGGCAGTGCAGGTGGTGATGATCCTGCATGACCTGCGTCTTGGCCAGCAGGAGATGATTGAGCTCCTGCGAGCAATCGCAGGAGCTCAGTCCCTGCTGGTCTTGGCACGGGCTCCTGCAGGACTGGCACCACCTGAGGACCGTCAATGATGATGCTCCTCCTCCTCCTCCCCCATGGCATGCTCCGTCCTCTTTTTTCCCAACGCCCACCCCCAATGCCCACCCATGTAAATATATTTTTTTAAATAATTAAATTTCATTTTTCAAATATATATATTTTTTTGAATTGAAAAAGTTGGTTTGTTTCCTTTCCAAAATTGATTGCATGCGACTTATGTGTTGATACTGCGGCCATAATCAAGAACAGAATGAGTGCCAAGGATAAGGAGAACATGCAGAGCATACTGGCGGAAAAGAAAGGGAAAAGTAACCGAAAGAGGAGCACATGGAATACAAAGGGGAACTGAGCTGAAACAGAAAAGGAGAACATAGAATACGAGAGAAGAACATAGAATACAAGAACATCTACAGAACACAAGAAGATCACATGGAATACAGAGGGGAATCTCTACTGAAACAGAAGAGGAGCACATGGAATACCACGGTACAATGGATCGGACTGGCAGAGGTCGTGTACATACACCTGTGCATGGAACAGGGACTGTTAGAGCAGTGGTCAGACACAGCTGGATATGACATAGGAGTTTGAGCTGAGGTCGGGTACATACATACACCTGTGCATGGAACAGTGACTGTTAGAGCAGGGGTCAGACACAGCTGGTTATGACATAGGAGTTAGAGCAGAGATCGGGTACATGCACCTGTGCATGGAACAGGGACTGTTAGAGCAGAGGTCGGGTACATACAGCTGTACATGGAACAGGGACTGTTAGAGCAGGGGTCAGACACAGCTGGATATGACATAGGAGTTAGAGCAGAGGTCGGGTACATACACCTGTGCATGGAACAGGGACTGTTAAAGCAGGGGTCAGACACAGCTGGATATGCATCTGTTTGTGGATCTTCCCGCTGCCTTGGACATCCATCCAGGCGCTCAAGGTGCATGAATGCCTGAAGTCGTGTCTTGGGCATCCAGCTTGGGCGCTCAAGGCAGCGGTAAGGTCCACGAATGGCATGCAAGATGCTGCCTTCAGCGCCCAGCTCAAAGGTCCATTTGTGGATCTTCCCACTGCCCAAGACGCGACTTTGGGTGTTCATGGTCCTTGAGTGCCCAAGCTGGACGCCCAAGGTCCATGAACGCCTGAAGTAACGTCTTGGGTGTCCAGCTTGGGTGCTCAAGGCAGCGGGAAGGTCCACGAATGGCATGCAAGACGCTGCCTTCAGCGCCCAGCTCAAAGGTCCGTTCATGGACCTTCCCGCTGTCCAAGATGTGACTTCGGGCGTTCATGGACCTTGAGCACCCGGCTGGATGTCCTTGAGTGCCCAAGCTGGATGCCCAAGGTCCATAAACGCCCAAAGTCGCGTCTCGGGCATCCAGCTTGGGCGCTCAAGGCAGCGGTAAGGTCCATGAATGGTGTGCGAGATGCTGCCTTCAGCGCCCAGCTGGAAGGTCCATTTGTGGATCTTCCCACTGCCTTGAACGCCCAAGCTGGATGCCCAAGACATGACTTCGGGCGTTCATGGACCTTGAGCACCCGGCCGGACATCCTTGAGCGCCCAAGCTGGACACCCAAGGTCCATGAACGCCTGAAGTAATGTCTTGTAGAGATGTGAATCGTGTCCTCGATCGTCTTAATGATCGATTTCGGCTGGGAGGGGGAGGGAATCGTATTGTTGCCGTTTGGGTGTGTAAACTATCGTGAAAAATCGTTAAAATCGTGAGCCGGCACACTAAACCCCCCTAAAACCCACCTCGACCCTTTAAATTAAATCCCCCACCCTCCCGAACCCCCCCCCCCCAAATGCTTTAAATTACCTAGGGATCCGGCGGTGGTCCAGAACAGTGGCGGTCTGGAACGGCCCCCTCAATAGAATCGTGTTGTCTTCAGCCGGCGCCATTTTTCAAAATGGCCGCCGCAAAATGGCGGCGGCCATAGACAAAAACGATTCGACGGAGGAGGTCATTCCAGACCCCCGCTGGACTTTTGGCAAGTCTTGTGGGGGTCAGGAGGCCCCCCCAAGCTGGTCAAAAGTTTCCTGGGAGTCCAGCGGGGTTCCGGGAGCGATTTCTTGCCGCGAATCGTTTTCGTACGGAAAATGGCGCCGGCAGGAGATCGACTGCAGGAGGTCGTTCAGCGGGGGTTCCCCTTCCCCCGATTTACGATTTTTTAACGATAAATCGGGGGAATTGGTATTGTATCGTGGCCCTAATGATTTTTTGACGATTTAAAATATATCGGACGATATTTTAAATCGTCAAAAAACGATTCACATCCCTAATGTCTTGGGTGTCCAGCTTGGGTGCTCAAGGCAGCGGGAAGGTCAACGAACGGCGTGCAAGATGCTGCCTTCAGCGCCCAGCTCAAAGGTCCATTCGTGGATCTTCCCACTGCCTTGAGCACCCAGAGGCATCTCGTTTTACTAATCCAGCTCCCACACTTGAAAGTAGCCACATTTTATTAGCCACTATGCTCGCTCCAGGTTACTCCCCCAAGCTTCTAAACATGTAACTCTTTAATGATCCAGGAAGATACTTCTGAAACTTGTCCTTGGTGGTATTCCCATGTTTATAGGTTAAATATCTGATTATGTCTTAGGGACATGGCCAGAATGTAGAATCAGGTTAAATGGTGCTTCCTGACTTGTACTCTGCTACAGTGAAGCATTTTGTTGAGCAGCATATCATGGCTGCATGTTTTTCTGAAGGCATACCTTGATTTCCTGTATTATTTTAGAAATGTTTAATGGTGTTTGATAATCTTTTGATTCTGCTTTCCAACAGGTTTAGTTTCTGTGTGTCTGTGTGTGTGTGTGTGTGTGTGTGTGTGTGTGTGTTTAAATCTTGTGTGAGATCTCCAGGTTTCATCATTTTCCCAGAGGTGCTGGAAGCTCTCAGTCCACATTGCCACCTCTCAAGGGTTAAATCCTGCCTGACTTCTTGGCATTGCTAAGGGATGAGAACTCAGTCCCTTTGGGGCTATCCTGGAGGAGCTCAGGGCTAGTGAGTAATGTGTAATGAGCCTGTGGCCTCCCTCCCCTCCTGTGAAGAGCAGGCACAGTGCATATAATGTCTGTGCAGGGCTGCTACTGACTTCTTCCTGCATTCAGACCAGTGCAGAGACATCTCAGAGAAAACCATCACGCTGCTGCAGGAGGCTCTGATACGGCTGTCTGTGTCCTGCCTCCGGAGAGACCTCCTCCAGGAGACTGTCACTCTGAGGTGAGTGACTTCTGCATGTGTGTATTGTGCAGTCCTGAATAGGAGGTTCATGAATAAAATCAGAAGCCTAGGAGTGGGTCCAGGGTGTTGGATTGGATTACAAATTGTTTGACTCTCTGGGGAGAGAAGTGTATTTAATGGAGTTCCTTAGCGATTGGTTCTGGGGTTCGTTCTGATATTGCAGAAGAATTGGAAGGAAATGTTTGTCTTTTTGTGCAAGACATTAAGATCTACAACAGAGTAGACACACTTGAAGGAACAGAGAGAATGACATGGGGTCTAAGAGAGTTTGAGGAGCGGTAGAAAGTTTGGTAGCTGGGGGTTCAATGACAAGAATTGCGGAGTCGTGCATTTGGGGTGCAGAAATCAATGTGGAGGGTGAAGAGAGACTGATGTGCACAGACTGGGGAAGAGAGCCAGGGGTGACAGTGCCTGATGATTAGACTATAACAAAGTTACGTGACAATGAGGGACACTGGGCTGCACAGAGAGAGGCATAACCAGCAGGAAAAAGGAGCTGAGAATGCCCCAATATGTCTCACTAGCGAAGCCTCATTTGGAGTACTGTGTTCAGATTTGTAGATCAAATGTAAAAAATGATAGAGAATGGATCGAAGTGGTTCAGGCACGGTGTGAGGTCTGCTCCAAAAGACACATGAGATGAGACTTGAGGACCTAAGTATATATAGCCTGGAGGAGAGAAGGTACGAGGGGATATGATGCAGACTTTTAAATTCCTAAAAAGTATTAGTAAGTACCTTTGAGATAAGTGCTATACTATCTCCCTAATAGACAATCCTATATTCCTTATATTAAGGAGCTCTATGTTCACCAGTTGTTAAGCTTTTATATTCGCCTGTTGTTAAGCTTTTATGTTCACCTGTTGTTAAGCTACATTTCTACACTGCTCCTGTGTTATCCCCCTCCCAGTTCTTTCTCCCTGTTAATATGTACTTTCAAACCTGCTGTTCAAATGTGAACTGGTATGATGTCCCCACTAATACCGGTATATAAAAGTCTATAAATAAATAGTAATACACAGGAATCAAACCATTTACAGTGGGAAGGAAGCTGTAGAGCTTGGGGTCAGGATATGAAACTCTAAGGGGGTTAAGACTCAAGAGCAAGATCAGGAAATAGTTTTTTTTTAATGGAAAAGGTGGTAGATGTCTAGAATGTCCTCCCAGGATGTGTGGTGAAGACAAGAACAGCGAAGGAACTCAAAGGGCCATGTGATAAACACAGAGGATCCCTAGTGGCAAAAGGATTTACATGAAGGAAAGGGGTAATCTGTGATAACACTTAAGTTGACGCACAGCTGTCACAGGTGTTTAGCAAAAGTCGGCTTTGTCTGCCTTTTTTTTCAATGTCTACCTCTGACCTGTAGCTGACTTCCTAATCTGGGCGTAGGATGCAAACTGTGCAAAGATAATACAATTCTTTGAACTGGTAACTACTCCTATTGTAAATATCTTAGACTGGGTAGGACATTGCCTAAGCTCCGTCCAAGAATGGATGCATAAAAACAAACTGGCTCTCAGGAAGGGAAAACCAAACATTAGGATATTGAGTCAATTTCCTTCTAATGACTTTCCAAACTCCTTTAAGTTTAGGGATTGGAATATTAACATTTCTTTAGTTATAAGAGACCTAGGAGTAGAACTTGAATCTGATTTGCCCTTAAAAGAACAAATAAGAACAGTGGCTACCAGTACTTTTATTAAACTAAGAGCATTGTGTGGTCTAAAACTGACTTTCAAACTGTTATATAAACATGGGTAATCTGAAGAGATTGCTGTAATACATTACAGATTGGTGATTCCACTTACATGCTTAGATGTCTACAAACTATTCAGAAGGCAGCTGTGAGACTATTGGCTGGCACCACTAGATTATAGGACCACCTTACCCCTGTTCTACGCATGTTACACTGGCTTACCGTACAGTAGAGGATCTGATCTAAAACTGTCACCTTGATTCACCGTGCCTTACGTGACAATACTCCTGTATGTGTTAGATCACTCCTGAAAAGCTATAAACCACTGCGTACCTCGAGATCTCCTGGTCGCAAATTACTAGATGTTCCTACTGTTCATCAGGCATGTTTAGAAGAAGCTAGAGCGAGCCTTTTGTGCTGCCGGTCCAATACCATGGAACTGTTTGCCAGATGATATTTGATAAATTCAATGTTAATTTTAGGAAGCAGATAAAAGCTAATCATTTTAAATTAGCTATTACATAAAATTTATTTTCAGCCTTTGTGGCTGGATCTTTTAATTGCTTTTACTGTTGATTTTATGCAATTTTATGACTTATTTATGCATTAATATTATTTGCTTATGTCTTTTTAACATACCTTTTAATACCGGTTTGGCTTTATGTCGCACTCAGGGGGGGGGGGACGGGGGGGACACCCTTGTCCTGGAGCAGTGGAGAATGCTCCCTGTTAGGGACCAGGAAGCACCTGCCCCCAGGGACAGAGCACTGGAGGAGACAGAGGCTAGGATGAGCTTCACCACTGCAAGCCCAAGGTCCCCCCAGGAGGAGCCCTGCCTGGGTCCCTAAGGGCCCACAGACAGCAAGGGAGCATGGTTGGACTTGAGATCATAGGTCAGATGGAGCAAGGAAGACCAGAACAGCATAGGCAATGGCAAGGGACAGAGCCAGAATCAGGAGACAAAGTCAATCAGGCAGAGGTCAGAATTCAAGGGTCACTCCAAGGAGTGGTCAGCAATGCAGGGGTCAGACAAGGTCACAAGGCAGGCAAAGGGGTCAAGGAACAGGCTGAGGTCAGTACCAGAGAGACACTCTGACAGAGATGGACAGTCAAACACTGGAACAGTAGGATCCTGGAACAAGTCTCAGAAGCACAGTGCTCAATTTTCATCCTACTGGGCCACATCTCCAGCCATCAGAGGAACAGGAGGACCAGACAGACATGGAGCAAGGTCCAGGGCGAGTAGCTGAACAGGATAGTGATATTCCAGTTCTAGGAATTCTTGAAGTGGGAGCTGGGACCCATGAGCTTGGATATAATTCTTGGAAGTGCAGGAGTGGGACTTGAGCCCACAACCTTCGGATCAAGGTCTCTTCACCTTAGGCACTGCGCCACATGCCAAGACAAGGAAGTGCAGGCAGTGACTTCCTTAAGTAGTTCCTTCAATCAGGGCGCACCACGGAGCTAGGACCCGCCCCTGGCCCTACAGGAGGCCGGGCGGTCTATGCACGCGTGTATAGGGGTGTGGCCAACGCCACGGGAGATGTCGAACACTAGCGTGAGTCCTGGTGTGCAGTGGAAGGCGCGGCGACCACTGCTGCAGGACGCCGAGGCCTGGAAGAGCTTGCGGCTGCCACTGGGGAGGCTGACCCGTGACCTTCAGAGGAGCCAGAGAAGTGAACAGGCCCATGTGTGGGCCGGGTGCAGACGGGGCATGTAACACTTTGTTAATTTGTAATATTGATTTGATTTGTAATATTTGATATTGATTTGATCCCCTTCCAAGTTTTGCTCACCCTGTTCTCTGTATTTCATTCAAGTTATCTGTAAACCGATATTATCCCTAACAACTGAAAAGCTGGTTGTTAATACAAACAAAAAACACACTTTGAAATGTCTGTATGCCAATGCCAGAAGTCTAAGAAATAAGATAGGAGAGTTGGAGGGTATAGCAGCAAATGATGAGATTGACATAATTGGCATCACAGAGACTTGGTGGAAGGAGGATAACCAATGGGACAGTGCTATATCAGGATACAAATAATTAGAGATGTGAATCAGAACCAGAATTGGTTCTGATTCCGGTTCCGATTCACATGTGGGGTTTTTTTTCATTGGGCCCGATCGCGGTTCTGTTTATCGGCTGCGCCCGAGCCGATAAACAAAATACCCACCCCGACCCTTTAAAACTAGTCCCTTAGCTTCCCCCACCCTCCCGACCCCCCAAAAAACCTTTTACAGGTACCTGGTGGTCCAGTGGGGGTCCTGGGAGCGATCTCCCATTCCCAGGCCGTCGGCTGCCACTAATCAAAATGGCGCCGATGGCCTTTGCCCTTACCATGTGACAGGGTATCCGTGCCATTGGCCGGCCCCTGTCACATGGAGGGAGCAATGGACGGTAGGCTACATCTTTAAAATGGCGCGGGCCATCCAGTGCTCCTACCATGTGACAGGGGCCGGCCAATGGCACAGATACCCTGTCACATGGTAAGGGCAAAGGGCCATCGGCGCCATTTTTATTAGTGGCAGCTGACGGCCCGAAAGCAGGAGATCGCTCCCGGGACCCCCACTGGACCACCAGGTACCTGTAAAAAGTTTTTTGGGGGGTCGGGAGGGTGGGGGAAGCTAAGGGATTAGTTTTAAAGGGTCGGGGTGGGTTTTTTGTTTATCAGCTCGGGCGCAGCTGATAAAGAAAACCGCGATCGGGCCAGACGGAAAAAAAAACCACGATGTGAATCGGAACCGGAATCAGAACCGATTCCGGTTCCGATTCACATCTCTAGAGTCTAATGCCCCTCACCTCTATTCTGAAGCAACTCCAGCATCTTGCTGCATTCAATGAACATGGCTGAACTTCCTGTAGTACCTAAATCCTTTTATAGAGCATACTGGCTGAACTTCTGTTGTGTTTCTCCCACTGCCCTAAGAACATAAGAACATAAGAAAATGCCATACTGGGTCAGACCAAGGGTCCATCAAGCCCAGCATCCTGTTTCCAACAGTGGCCAATCTAGGCCATAAGAACCTGGCAACTACCCAAAAACTAAGTCTATTTCATGTTACCATTGCTAATGGCAGTGGCTATTCTCTAAGTAAACTTAATAGCAGGTAATGGACTTCTCCTCCAAGAACTTATCCAATCCTTTTTTAAACACAGCTATACTAACTGCACTAACCACATCCTCTGGCAACAAATTCCAGAGTTTAATTGTGCGTTGAGTGAAAAAGAACTTTCTCCGATTAGTTTTAAATGTGCCCCATGCTAACTTCATGGAGTGCCCCCTAGTCTTTCTATTATCCGAAAGAGTAAATAACCGATTCACATCTACCCGTTCTAGACCTCTCATGATTTTAAACACCTCTATCATATCCCCCCTCAGCCGTCTCTTCTCCAAGCTGAAAAGTCCTAACCTCTTCAGCCTTTCCTCATAGGGGAGCTGTTCCATTCCCCTTGTCATTTTGGTTGCCCTTCTCTGAACCTTCTCCATCACAATTATATATTTTTTGAGATGCGGCGACCAGAATTGTATACAATATTCAAGGAGCGGTGAGGGGAACACAGAGACAATACTGCACTGAATATCACACTATGTGCATTAGGTTTGACACTGCTGAGCTTAATGACATGCTCCCCATCACAGCCTGGCATGCTTGACTTTCTGCACTGTGCTCACTGCTTACCTAGTGCTCATTGCACACTGCCACTGTCCAGGCAGACAGAGACAAAATCAGTAGCAGTGCTGCAAGCAAGGGAGAGAAAAAAGTGTAACGCACGTACTTAGACCTTCTGCAGGAGTGCCTGGCTGACTTTCTCTGCTGACTGGCATAATAAAAATCTAAAAAAGGCGGCATCCAAAAAGTTGTTTGTGAAAAGTTAACTAGGAACTCAAAGTCAGCTCAAATATCTTTCATCACAGACAGAAGAAATGCACATCAAATCTCAGACATGCTCAGTCTTCAAGATTAGCCTCACTGGACACAGTGTGCAATGATAAATTGGATTAGAAAAATCCTTTATTGAGACATGTCCTACCAATGTCTGCCAATGACTCACTATGACAGCCTTGCTGCTGTCTGCTGTCCTCTATATCAAATCCTCACTAAACACCTCACATTGATTTGTAGCCACTGACTTTAATGGCTCATAGAAATGAATATGGCAAAAACAAATGAAACAAATATGATTTGTTTAATTTGGTGTCCTTCTCCATTTGTTTCAGTGACTCCTGAAAGAATAACTTTGATCCAATTTCTTTTGGGATGCTCATTTGTTTTAAACAAGTGCACATCCCAATCAGCCAAAGGAGGAATAGAATTACATTGAGGAATGAAGAAATATGCTCTCCAAAATCTATACATGAACTTGTGTCCCAGCTGTACAGTAACCCATTTTACTTCTCTTCCAGACAGCAGAAATGTGTGATTGCACTTCCAATGGAACCACCACCATCCCTTCTGAATTTATCCTGCAGGGATTCTTCTGGATCCAGGACCAGAAGCTCTGGATCTCTATCCCTTTCACTGCCATGTACTTCCTAGCAGTTTTGGGGAATGGCATCCTGGTGTTAGTCACTATAATAGAAAGGAGCCTACATGAGCCCATGTACATCTACATCTCCCTGCTGGCGGTCATAGATCTGGGCTTATCCAGCTCAGTGATACCAAAGGTGCTGGGGATGCTTTGGTTCAACGCAAACACGATAAGTGTTGGAGCCTGCCTCACTCAGATGTATTCTGTCTATTGCTTTGAGGCCTTAGAATCATCCGTTTTTGTGGCAATGTCTTTGGATCGCTATGTGGCCATTTGTCAGCCTCTGAGATATTCCTCCATTATCACCAGCACATTCATCACCAGATCCATAGTGTTTATGCTGGTCAGATGTCTGGGATTCCTGAGTCCTCTGCCTTACCTCACTGCACGATTACCGTACTGTAACTCTAACAATATTTCTCATTCCTTCTGTGAGCACGTAGCTTTACTAAACCTAACTTGTGGGGATTTAACAATCAATATGATTTATATGGTAGTGCTGGTGTGTTCCATTACCATAGTGGATAACTCTTTGATTGCTTTATCGTACCTTCTGATCCTGCGAGCTGTACTGAGAGTTGGCTCTGCTGAAGCTCTTCGGAAGGCCTTCAGCACCTGCAGCTCCCATATTATTGTAATTGTATTCTTCAACATATCAGCCTCATGTTCATTTTTCTTATACATGTTTGGCCAAAATGTGCCCACATCTGTTCAAATTATTCCTCTCCTCTTGAACTGCCTTGTGCCACCCATGGTCAATCCCATTGTCTATGGGGTCAGGACGAGGGAAATACGTCAGAGTCTGAAAACCCTTGTAAAGAAAATGAAATTCTTCTTTTGTTATAAAAAATAATTCATTCTGTCATCACTAAGACATAGGGATGTGCATAAAACATTTGTTTGAGTTTGTTAATTTATTTCATATGCCTCCATAAACAAAACAAATTATTTTAAATGAAAAAAAAAATAATTTGAGTCATTTGTTCTTTCACTTCCTATTAAAGTCATTGGGGAAAGTAATGCATCATATTTTGGGCTCCAAGATTGAGATTTTGTAATCAATTCTAATAAACTTGTGGGTAGACATCATCAGAGGAGGGCAAAATACTTTGAGACACCAAGAGAATGTCAATGTGTTGCCAAAAGTGACATGAATAGCCCAAGCCATTATAAGAGGGCAAAGTGGCGCAGAGGCAGCCACACCCCAAGGCACCATGAAAGGAGCAAAGCGGCAGAAAGAGTCAGAAGAACAAGTCAAACATCCAAAAGAGGGTTAAGGTGCACCAGCAACAGGTGCATGACAAGCCCAGTATACTACAAGAGGTGCAAAGCAGCACCACCAGCGGCATGAATAGACCAGGGCACCATGAGATGTGAAATGAAACACCAACAGTGACAGGAAATAGTCCAGATTTCCAGAGGGGTAGCCATGTTAGTCTGGTGTAGCAAGAATGGAAGAGTCGGGTGGCACTTTATATACTAAACAGTTTATCGAGAATTGAACTTTCTAGGACAGAGTTCACTTCATCTGATGCATCTGAAAAAGTGGACTCTGTCCTCGAAAGTTCTGCATCAATAAATTGGTTCATCTATAAGATGCGACCCACCTCTTGTCAGAAAATAGCCCAAGGCACTGATAGGGGGTCAAAGCAGCTCAAACAGTGGTATGAAGATCCCAAAGCAGCATGAGCGATGCAAAGCAGCCACCCACAGTGGCAAGTACACTCCGAGACTCTACTGACGAATTAAGGGAATCAATAAATGTGGTATGAACATGTCAAGGCACCAACAGAGGAGCAAATGGCACCAAGAATAGTGCATCAGGACTACAAGATCAACAAAGCAGCAACAACAGTGGCAGGAACAAAACAAAACAAAACAATATAGTGAGAGGGCCAATGGTAGCAGCCCTGGCACCACCTATGGAAAATGTTGTCATATGTACTCCTCTTACTCTCGCAGACACATACAGGTGTGAAGACTCTCACACACACTAACAATCAGAGTCTGCAGTGCATGCAGACATACACGCTCTCTGCTGCACTGCCAGTGCCTGGTAGGGACACTTATTTTTCCAGAGATAGTGAACATATTGGTTATATTTACAGGTACCTTTTATATCACAACACATCTGCTTTAAATGTGCCTTACCCCTGAGGAAGGGTGTAATGTTAAAACATGGCCATGTTGGGTTTCAGTTTCACCTAGGTTTTTATACTTTGCATGTTTTGTTGTGCTCTAGGTATTATTACATCAATGTGTAATAATGTATATTTGACTAGTGAGACAAATGCTCCAATTAGATCTAAAAACTTTATCATATTTGAATCTTTGGCTGTTTAACTAACAATGAAAAGGTTTAGACCAGAAAAAGGACAGTATTTGTTGAAGGTATAGTTAAGCTTTGAAAAGAAATGAACTGGGAAAAAGTGAAAACCACATTTGTTACCATAAGGATACTACATTTGTATATTGGAAGAACTACCAAAATGTTTTTATTCATTTCTGCAAATATAGTCTGTATGGCATGAGATCAATTCCCTATAAAGGGCAATATGATAGAGCAAATACATAATCACGTGCCACAACATTTTGCAGTAGGATAATCCTTTGTATCTGTCTATCCTACAAATGAAGTGCTATGGAAATGGCACTGGATGAAAAATGGATCAATGTAAGCATTCTCCATGCATGCATGGAAAATATTTTCCCGATAAAAATTAGTCCCATATTCATTTCTTTAATATTACAAGTAAGACGACATAGAATTTTCTGCCAAATGTATTGCAGTGGGATTCTATACACTGCCTGCTGATGAATATAGAACTGTTAAAAAATTACTTATATATGAAAATTAGAAATGATATATAAAAGATTGATGTAAGTGGGCAACTCTTCCTTTCAGCCAATTCAGTCAACATTTTGCAGACACTTTCTGTTTTTTCATTTTTGAAAATGTTTTACGTCTTTTCAAATGTTGTGAGCCTTTTCTAATCAGCTCAGGTGGGAATTTTATGTAACATAGTTGATTGCAGATTGTTTATACTTCCTTAAGTTTTGATGAGGACTTTAGGGTCATCTAAAAATATTTACATTGAATGTTAATGGGTTAAACCACTGCATCAAATGTAAGAAGGTTCTGACTCACTTTAAATCACTACATCCTCCCTTCTGCTGAGTCACTCAAACTTAGTTGAGATTGGGTAGGTTCAGTTTTTTTGCACCTCCCCAATGCAAGAAGAGAGGTGTTGCCATTTTGGTTTGCAAATCTCTACCTCTCCAGCTTCTTCACCAAGAGTCAGCATCTGACGGTAGATGAGTTACTGCAGTGGTTTCCCCTCATAACACCAAACTGTTATTGTTGAATGTTTATGCTCCCAGTACTAATGTCTCTTCGAATTATGCTGAAAGTTTGGCTCTGTTATGCACCTATGCTGAAGTCCGTGTCATAATGGGAGGCAACTTCAACCAGCCGGGGGATTTGCTTATGGAAAAGCAATCCACTTGCTTAGCCAGGCCTTCCCCTTCCCATGTGGCCATGCAGCATCTCATTTCCTCATTTTACCTGTATATCCCTGGAGGTTGCTATACCCCTCTGATAAAGATGGCACCTTTTTCTCTTTTCCCCATCATTCTTATTCTCATATCCATTATTTTCTAATATCCATCTCTTTGGTACCTTCCAACTTTGCTTCTACCATCCCTCCTATTCTCATTTCTTTTCATGATATGGTCTTTCTATTTCTTCATTGGGATCTGCCGTCTCCTACATCCCCTAGCTGGAGGTTCAATGCAGCCCTCCTGGATGATTTAACCTTTCTTTCTAAGATGACTGACTTCATTAAAGATTTGTTTCTCTTCAATGATAAAGGTGATGTCTTGCAACAGATTCTTTGGGAGTCTTTTAAAGCTGTCTTGGGAGGTTAAATAATTAGGTACACACTGCTCACATTCGTAAATCATCCCAAGTTCAACTTGTAGAGCTGGAGAAGCAGATCTCTACTTTGGAACAGGCACACATACTTTCTCTGGATAATTCTATTTTGGATCAATTATATCAATTAAAGTATTGATACAATGCACTGTTAAGCATTCAAGCTGGTAAGGCTATATTCCTCCAAAAGTCTAGGTATTACTCTGAAGAAAGCAGATCTGGGAGGCTGTTGGCTAATTATATTTGATCCCGCTGTTGTGGGAACACAGGTAGCAGGCCCATCTCTAGTGATTTCGTGTACCCCTGGGCCACGACGAGCTGCAGAGGAGCTCCAGCAAATGCCGAGGCAGGTGAGAGGCATCTGAGTGTAGGCTAGTGTAGATGGAACCTTGACCACCACCGCACCTGTGTACAGCAGAGAGAGACCCAAAAAATGCAATGTTTGCTCTCTAAAGTAGTCCTCCAACTACTCCTAGCCCTTTCGGACCTGCCACAGGGGAGCAGCAACTGTGACAGGGTGGATAGTGGTCAAAGGATGGGGACATCAGATGAAGACAAAAGAAATGAGATGACACTCAGGAATGTGAGGGCTTC
Source organism: Rhinatrema bivittatum (assembly GCF_901001135.1). Classification (NCBI taxonomy): domain Eukaryota; kingdom Metazoa; phylum Chordata; class Amphibia; order Gymnophiona; family Rhinatrematidae; genus Rhinatrema; species Rhinatrema bivittatum. The sequence goes on along the minus strand of NC_042619.1, from coordinate 4,427,595 downwards.
ACAGATGAAGTTGCTTGAAGAGTTGAGATGAAGACTCCAGGGATGAGATGATACACAGGATACGTGAGGACTTCACAGAGATGAAGTTGCTTGAAGAATTAAAATGAAGACTCAAGGTATGTGAAGAATTCATGAGGAGTCACAAGGTCACACATCCTGGATACGTACTGCCATGTCACGTGCCCTACACAACCTATGAGAGCTGGTCGTGGATCACACCAGCCGGCACTCCCTACACAGACTGTCATGGCTGGTCACGGACCACGATAGTAGTTCCCCAAAAAGGTTGATAGAAGAAGCCCAACGATGACTCAAATGAGACCTGGTCCAAGGGAAGCCTTACATGGCCAGCAAAGGCAAGGCAAGGAGAAGCCAAGGTACAGGTTAGGAAAGTCCATCATGGAGAAACAGACAAAAGGATGAGATGACATCTAGAGATGAAGATGTCAGAAGTGAAGACGAAGACATAAGACCATGGACAATGAAGACCAGAAATGGAATTCAACAGGAACATAGTGCCAACGAGAAGCTGGTAACAGAGAAGTCCAAAGGAGGATGGGCTCCTTGCAAAGGCAAGAGTGAAGTGATGATGAGCTACTTTTGTAGGGCTGAAGAGGCGACTCCCACGATGACATCAGAAGTGGACCACTCCCTCGCTGGCCCTTTAAGATGAGAAGAGAGAGCCGACCTTGACCCCTAGGAAGGAAGCAGGAAGTGCAGGACCATGGACAGTGCTCATGCTGAGCAGGAAGACACTGAAGAGAAGCAAGCCGCAGGGCAGGCGGCTTCCTGCCAATGGAGGTGAACCAAGGATGGCTCCAGCTGCCAGGTGAATCTGGGGATGCAGCCCTCTCCCACAGAGGGCCCAAGGTAAAGTCAGTGGCCTCCAGGCCACATGGGGATGCCTGTCAGTGCTTACTAGATGCATAGGATGTAGCATCGTGGCTCCTGCCACGAGAGAGACGTGTCAGCGGCCTCGAGGCCATGTGAAGAGAAGCTAAGTGGCTCCAGCAGCGAGGGGATGCAGAAGCATGGCTCCTGCTAGGGGTGTGCATTCATTTGCAATGTATTGGCAATCTGAAATCTATAGGACCATATTCGTTGTATTCGTGGGTTCACGAAACATATCACGATCCCCCACGAATAAAACATAACATACGTTTTATTCTTTTGGCGCGCTTGCAGTGATTGCTAATCAGCTGTTTCAAATAGGAGAACACCATTTTGGTGTATCCATAGCCAAAAACCTGCCCTTTCCTGTGAATCATCAGTGACCTCACAGCCCTGTAATAGATTGGGTCAGACAGGTTGGCAAGGAGGCCAGAATGCAATGTATCAGCAGTAAGAATTTTGGCAATTCAGCCATTCGTGCTCTCACTCAGTGGTTGGGGATGCTTTTGCTGATGACCCAGCACTATATATACTTAGGCACGTGGCATGCCACACACTTTCTTTGCAGGGATTGTCTGGGGAGCTGGTCTGGTCTGCAGAAGGTGGCTGCACTCAGAGCTAGTCTGAATTCTCAAATCTGTATTCAATTACTTGCTAGGCTAGCTACTTCGATAGAAAAACATATTGGTTCTGCATTTGTCTGCAGTGCCAGCTACTAGCACTGTTTTTTTTTACTGCAAATATTCTTTTTGATCTGAGACGGTTTCTCTGTGCCACTGAGAGAAGCTGCTAGCAGTAGCAGTGACATGTTGCTCCTTATTTTACCCCCTGGGGTCAGTTGCAAGCAACATTTGAGTGTTGTGGGTGGGAGATATATTAAATTTCTAGCTAGTTTGACAGAATTGCTATTGGAAAAGATATTTCATCGATTTTGTTGCTGTGCCAATCAAGGATTTTTTTGTTAACTGCAGTAGTTTTTGTTTTTTTAATTGAACTCACTGTCTCTCTGTGCTCGTTTAATCAAAGAAGGCAGTGTTCTGGGCATCAGTGATAGTAAGCACTGGGCAGTTTTGCAGACTCACATATTTTGGTACAGCAGTGCTCTGTGAAGACAAATCCCCAGTGGGCCTCTTTTGTAGTTACAAGCTCGGTGTGTGCACATACATTACATTAATACAAATCAATGCACTAGGGATGTGAATCGTTTTAGGACGATTAAAATTATCGTCCGATAATTTTAATATCGTCTTAAACCGTTATGGAACACAATACAATAGAGATTCTAACGATTTATCGTTATAAATCATTAGAATCGTGAGCCGGCACACTAAAACCCCCTAAAACCCACCCCCGACCCTTTAAATTAAATCCCCCACCCTCCCGAACCCCCCCCCAAATGAGTTAAATAACCTGCGGGTCCAGCGGCGGTCCGGAACGGCAGCGGTCCGGAATGGGCTCCTGCTCCTGAATCTTGTTGTCTTCAGCCGGCGCCATTTTCCAAAATGGCGCCGAAAAATGGCGGCGGCCATAGACGAACACGATTGGACGGCAGGAGGTCCTTCCGGACCCCCGCTGGACTTTTGGCAAGTCTCGTGGGGGTCAGGAGGCCCCCCACAAGCTGGCCAAAAGTTCCTGGAGGTCCAGCGGGGGTCAGGGAGCGATTTCCCGCCGCGAATCGTTTTCGTACGGAAAATGGCGCCGGCAGGAGATCGACTGTAGGAGGTTGTTCAGCGAGGCGCCGGAACCCTCGCTGAACGACCTCCTGCAGTCGATCTCCTGCCGGCGCCATTTTCCGTATGAAAACGATTCGCGGCGGGAAATCGCTCCCTGACCCCCGCTGGACCTCCAGGAACTTTTGGCCAGCTTGTGGGGGGCCTCCTGACCCCCACGAGACTTGCCAAAAGTCCAGCGGGGGTCCGGAAGGACCTCCTGCCGTCCAATCGTGTTCGTCTATGGCCGCCGCCATTTTTCGGCGCCATTTTGGAAAATGGCGCCGGCTGAAGACAACAAGATTCAGGAGCAGGAGCCCGTTCCGGACCGCTGCCGTTCCGGACCGCCGCTGGACCCGCAGGTTATTTAACTCATTTGGGGGGGGGGTTCGGGAGGGTGGGGGATTTAATTTAAAGGGTCGGGGGTGGGTTTTAGGGGGTTTTAATGTGCCGGTTTTGCGATTTTTAGATTTTTCACGATTTTTCACGATATTTTACCCCCCCAAACGGCAACAATACGATTCCCTCCCCCTCCCAGCCGAAATCGATCGTTAAGACGATCAAGGACACGATTCACATCCCTACAATGCACTGTGCCTGTGGGCAGCCAGTTTTTCAGACTCATGTATATTGGGACAGTGGTGGTCTGTGAAGCCAAATACCCAGTGGGCCTCTTTTGTAGTTAAAAGCTCGGTGTGTGCACATACATTACATTAGTTCACATCAAGGCACTGTGCCTGTGGGAAGCCAGTTTTGCAGACTCAAATATATTGGGACAGTGGTGGTCTCTGAAGCCAAATCCCCAGTGGGCCTCTTTTTATTATATTTTTTAAATTTTATTTAATGTTTTTATATACCGGTATTCGTCGAGACATCATATCGGTTTATATATAACTTGTAACAGCAGGGAAATACAATAAAACAGGGGGATAGGCGGAACTAGGATGGTATACAGAGTTATATAACAAGCTTTGGAAGGAACAATTTAGCTAAATAACTATGAACAAGAACAAGGACTTGGGGTTGAAGTATATATTTGGGGTAGGCGGGAGGAGGGCAGGGATGTGAGGGGAAAGTGAGAAGATAGGAATATTTTTAGGGGGTTCAACAATTGTAGTTAATACATAGGTAGATATATCTTTGCAGGTATACTATGCACATATGGGGGGCAGCTAAGGTGAATTGGAGGGGGGGGAAGGAGAAGAGGAAGGCATGAGCAAGAGTGGAGGGTAATTTTGTTATTTCGGGAAGGCTTCTTTAAAAAGCCAAGTTTTCAACTTTTTTTTTTTAATTGTTGAGTGCTTGATTCTAGTCGTATGTCTGGTGGCATAGCATTCCAGTGCATGGGCCCTGCTATAGAGAATGCACGCTTTTTAGTGCATGTTAGTCGATAGGTCTTGTGTGGGGGGATGTGGAGGGTGCCTTTGTATACTGATCTGGTAGGGTGCTTAGAGGCATGTAGGCAAATTTTGTTGTTGGTCCATTTAATGTTACTGTTGTAGATGGATTTATGTATACTGGATAGGTTTTTGTAGAGGATGTGGGATGCAACTGGGAGCCAGTGTAACTCCTTAAGGATTGGTGAGATGTGTTTGTTTTTACATGTATTGGTTAGTATTCTGGCTGTAGCGTTTTGAAGTATTTGCAGATGTTTGATGTAGGATGTGGGGACGCCTAGGAGGATAGAATTGTAATAATCAATTTTTGTGAGGATGGTAGCTTGTAGGACGGTGTGGAAGTCATTGTAGTGTAGGAGGGGTTTAATTTTCTTAAAGATGTGAAGCTTGAAGAACGATTCCTTTATCAAGGTGTTAATGAATTTTTTAAAATTGAGATGGCTATCGATGGTGACTCCAAGACTACGTGAGTGTGGTTGGAAGGGGATGGTGGTTGTGTGTTGATTATTGACTGTCATGTGCTTGGGGGAGTTTTGTTGCGAGATGAGGATGAGTTCTGTTTTCGTTGTGTTCAGAGCAAGGTGGAGGTTGGTAAGAAGGTGGTTTTTTGAGCCAATGCAGTTCTCCCATGTTTTGATGGCTTTGGCTAATGATTCATGGATGGGGATGAGAATTTGGACATCGTCCGCATATAGGAAATGAGGAAGGCCTAGGTCTGTAAGGAGCTGGCAGAGAGGGAGGAGGTAGATGTTAAACAATGTGGATGAGAGGGAAGGGCCTTGGGGAACCCCTTGGGTGAATTGGGTGGGTGCTTATTCGGAGTTTCTGATTTTGACCACATAGCGCCTATTTTTAAGGTAAGAGGTGAATCAGAGGAGAGCTGCACCAGTGATACGGAATTTGGAGAGGTGACTGATTAGGATGTCATGGTTGACGGTGTCAAAAGCTGCTGAGATGCCAGGATGTAGGAGTGGCCTTAGTCAAATCCTTTTAGAATGGTGTCTGTAAGGGAGAGCTGTAGGGTTTCAGTGTTAAGGAATTTCCAGAATCCGAATTGGCTGTTAGCGAGAGTATCGTGTGTTTCAAAGTGGGTGGAGAGTTGGGCATTGATGATTTTTTCTATGACTTTTGCCAGGAAAGGGAGGTTGGAGATGGGACAGTAGTTGGCAAGATCTGAGGTGTCAAGGTTGAGGTTTTTTAGGATGGGTTTTACCACAGCAAGTTTTAGAGGGTTGGGAACTTTTCCAGTGGTGAGCGAGCAATTGATTATTTGTGCTAAGGGCTTGGCGATTATGTTAGGGATGTCTAATAGGGCTGTGGAGGGTAATGTGTCATGGGGGTGAGGAGGGCTTGAGCTTTTTTAGTACAGTTTCAATTTCTAGTGCCAAGGTTGTGTCTAGAGTGTCCAAGGGGGGGGTGGTTGTTACTACTTATAGGGCATGCTGCAGGGGAGGGGGCAGGGAATCATAGTAGGATATACTTTATCTTATTGTGAAAGAATTGTGCCAGTTCTTCGCATTTGTCTTTGGCATCGATGTCTGGGATGGGGGAGGGTATGGTTTTGGTGAGTTCGGTTACAAGAGTGAAAAGGGCCTTGGAGTTGTATTGGTAGTTGTGTATTTTTGCTGCATAGTGGTCACATTTTGTTTTGAGGATGGTTGTACTTAGAAACATAGAAACATAGAAATGACGGCAGAAGAAGACCAAACGGCCCATCCAGTCTACCCAGCAAGCCACGCAGTTCATCCATTTATTTTTTTTTCCCACCCTTTTTCTCCCTCCCACCCATCACTATTGGCTTCCAGCACCCTCCGGCCCCAACTCCCTTCCATCCCTCCACCAATGCAGAGAGCAGCGCCGTATCCGCATCCCAGTGAACATCCAGCTCAATCAGGGGTAGCAACCGCCACAACAAGCAGGCCACACCCCTGCCCCATACTCTTACCCACCCCTGCTTTGTTTGTTTGTTTCTTGTTTTTGTTTTTTTTGGAGATGGCAGCCCTCCGTGAAGGCGGAACACCAACCACTGGCCACTGGCATCCCGCTCCGTGAATGCCTCTGTGGCTACTGCCGCTCCGTGCAGTGTTTTGCTGCCTCCTCTTTATTTACGCCCACTAGACTTGATGGATCCACAGTGTTTATCCCACGCCCCTTTGAAGTCCTTCACAGTCTTAGACTTCACCACTTCCTCCGGAAGGGAATTCCAAGCATCCACCACCCTTTCTGTTCATAGGGCGGATCTGTATCGGGCAAGTAATGTGGGGGAGGGGTTCTTGCGCCATTTTCTTTCAAGTAGTCTAAGCTCACGTTTAAGGCTTTTTAGGAAAGTGGTATACTAGGGGTTTTTTGCATGTTGTGCATGGTTAATTTCCTTGGAAGTAAGCAAGCAGAGAACATTAGCAGTGTTTGTTGTGAGGTTGGTTCAGGAAGCAAGGGCTGTGTCAGGGTTGGAGAGATCTCTGTTGTGGAGGGAATCGACGAGGGCTGCTGCTAAGTCATCTTTGTTGCAGGGTTTTCTAAATTGGAAGCTTTTGTTGTGTGTAGGGGGGGTTGTGGTGGACATGTTTAAGTGTAGGTGGGTTTTTTGTACTTACAAGCTCGGTGTGTGCACATACATTACATTAGTGCACATCAAGGCACTGTGCCTGTGGGCAGGCAGTTTAGCAGACTCAAGTATATTGGGACAGCAGTGCTCGCTGAAGCCAAATCCCCAGTGGGCCTCTTTTGCAGTGACATTAAATCCATAATTTCAGAGAAAGCTAGACGTGGTTGGGTGATTGGGACTGGGAGAGGAGACACCTCAAAAGGGAGTGCCAGTCCCCCATTAAAATTAAAAAAGGACCTGTTGCAATCTAAAATCTTTGGAGGGGCAGGCAGTTCCATCCTGAAAAAAATGAAATCTAAACATGATGCATCGCCACGACCTGTTTCTGACCCTTTAGTTTTGGAGGTGAGGGAAGAGGAGGCTAAGTCATGCAAGACAAAATGTCAACACCCCAAAGCATCAGTGGGACTGCAGTCTCGACTTAGCGTTGACAATGTAGCACAGGCACTGTTTGCTTCTGATTCTGATGAAGAATCATCTTGTGTGGGATTCTCATCAGAAACGGAAGAAGTAATAGCTGACAAAGTTTTAGGAGGATTCGTTAGTCCTGTTTTGGCCTCCACTTCAGTGCAGCAGGGGAGAGATTATACTGATGAGGAGGAGGAGGAAGAGCAGTCAGCACAGGCACAGAGTGTGACTGATGCCCCTGGCATTGCTCTCAGGGTGCACCCACTACTTCAGCTCCAGTGCCAGCATCCAGCACCAAGGCTATACAGAAGGGAGGATCATGAAATATATTTGCGATCTGGAGCCACTTTAAAGTGACGGAGGACCCATGTTTTGCTCGTTGTAATTACTGTAGCAGGACTATTAGCAGAGGCAAGCAATTGGGAAATCTATCTAATTTTGTCATAACGCATCATATGAAGAGGCAACAACCAACAACAGTACTGCCATCTGGGGATGGTGGCAGTACCAGTCAGGGGACCCCTTCCAAGCAGGGTAAAGTGGTTCAAAAGGAGCAGAGTTGCCCCATGCCCTCAGCCCCTTCTAGCAGTCAGGTGGCAGGCCAGCAACCCCCTGACATGTGGCAGAAGCAACAACCCACCATGGAGGAAATGGGGTGGAGTGCGGTAACACTATCCTGGGGTAGGAGGCAGGCAGCCTCAAAAGTTGTAACCAGGAGCATTGGGGAAATGATTGCCCTTTGACAGCCCTTGCAGATAGTGGAGAAAGTGGGTTTCAAGCATTTTCTGAAGGTCATACTTCCAAATTACAAAGTCCCCTCCAGAACCACATTTAGCAGAAAGGTCCTCCCCAGCCTATACAAGCAGTGTCGCAGTCACATCCAAGCACTGCTAGCTAAGGCAGAGGGGAGTGTGCATTTCACCTGTGATATCTAGACCGCCATGAATGCTGCACACTCTTACCTCTCCCTGACAGCACACTGGTGGGACATGGCTGAGGCAGGGGCAGCCAGCAGCTCTATTACTGAAGAAGTATCAGGGTGGAGGTGGGCTTTACTGCACACCCACCTGACGGAGCAGGCACATACCGCAGCCAATATCCTGGCATGCATCAGACAGATGCTGGAGGGCTGGCAACTACAGCAGTGAGACAGGAATCCTCAGGCAGGGTTCTTTGTCACAGACAATGGTGCACACATGGTTAAGGCAATAACTGAGGGGGGCTTTAAGAACATCCGATGTTTTGCACACACTCTGCACCTGGTAGTGAAGTCAGCTCTGGGGTTGAGTCCAAGCATCAAGAGAATGAATACCTGCAGGACTTAATACACAAGTGCAGGGACATAGCAGGGCACTTCCACAAAAGTGTGAAGGCGGGGCAGGTTCTCCGACAAAAGCAGACTGATTTGGAGATGCCTCATAAGCGTCTCATTCAAGACATTGCCACCCAGTGGAATTCCACCTTTATGATGCTGCAGAGATTAGTGGAGCTGCAGAAACCCCTTCATGAACTTTCTGGTATAAAGGACATAGGTGTGCAGAATCTCCTAGGGCATCATGATTGGTTAGTCATGAGTAAGCTGATAAAAATGCTGCAGCCCTTCAAGGATGTCACAGAGGAGCTGAGTTCCAGAAGTGCCACCTTGGCTGACATCATCCCTTTAGTTAATTTCCTGGATGAAAATTTGGAGGCCTTTAAACAGGAAAATGGAATGACAGCTGAGGTGCTGCATTGTCTGGATGTTTTGCAGCAGCAGGTGCAAGAAAGATTAAGGCCTTTAACAGAAGAGCACACACACATGCTCGCCACAGTCTGTGATCCCCATGTGAAAGGGAAACTTGCCCTATAGTACGATTGTCTCCTATTGGTGAAGGACCTGCTGTTAGCAAAAGTCCATGAACATGAGTGCCATAGGCAGAGACAGATTAGGCGTGAAGCAGAGGAGGAAACAGTGGGCACTTCAGAGAGTTGTGCTAGCCCAAGCAGGAGCAGCACTCTGTCAGTGACAGCTAGTACCTCCTCCTCCTCCACTTCAGTACGCCAAAGGCATGTTGTCCATAAAGATTCATCTTTTGTGCAAGGGGCTAGAGAGAAAGCAGCTGGCATGAGTGACTCTGAGGCCACCCAAGCAAAGGAGACACCAGCACAACTGTCAGTAACACGGTATCTCTCAGAGCCCACCGAGGACATGCAGACAGATCTGCTGGCATATTGGGCACACAAGTTCACTGTCTGTCCACACCTAGGCAAAGTGGCTCAGTGATATCTGTCATGTCCACCAATCAATGTGCCCAGTGAATGTATCTTTTCAATGACAGGGGATATCATGAGCTCCCACTGCTCAAAGCTGGCACCAGAGTTGATGGAAATGCTAGTGGTTTTGAAAGTAAACCTGCCTTTGCTTGGGTTTCCAAATTTTCCCTGTGAATGGCAAGATGAATAAAAGCAATTGAAAGACTTGCAGCAGCTCCAACTGCCTCCTATGCTCCAGATAATATAAGCACTGCAGCTCATGTATCTGACCTGAAACGCTGTGCCTGTCCATCCACTGTCCAGGCTGTATGGCCCTACAAGGGCCTGACCTCTAACGCTATGCCTGTCCGTCCACATTTGGAATGTAAGAACATAAAAAGCTGACTTAAGATATTTGGAGCTTGCATATTTCATATGCTCAATATTTTTCATGACCTTTATAATCTGGGCCATCTTCCCTAAATCTTTCTTAGGTGCCAACAGTAATGTTTCTAGTATTATCAAAAACTGGTGGTAGTTGCACTCTAGTTCATCCTCTGTGTTCCCATTATTTACAGAGGCACTGTGTAAATCACAAAGTCAACATAGGTTGATATTGTAGATTTGGACTTGAGTAGCAGTTTTCTTATTTCTGAGAGCTCTTCATATTCCTTTGTCGTCAGCTGAAGTGCATAAATACAGATGGCAGTCTCTATTGCTCTAAAAGCATCCTCTGTTGAATTATCTTTCAGAAATGAAAAAGATGCCATTTTCTTCTGGCAGTGAACCAGTTCAGGAAGAAGTGACAGGTCAAACCTGTCACTTCTTCCTGAACTGATGATTACATGATGTAATTTTCCTATTTTGGTTCTATGTAAACTGAAGCGGTATGTACTAGTACATGAACTCCGGTATATAAAAGCCTTTAAATAAATAAATAAATAAATAAATAAACCACAACATACCTGCACAAAGGAAATCCTCTAATGCTGTGCCTGTCCATCCAGGATTTTTGTCCCTATGAGTGCTTGACCTCGAATGCTGTGCCTGTCCATCCAGGCCTTATGTCCCTACGAGTGCTTGACCTTGAATGCTGTGCCTGTCCATCCAGGATTTATGTCTCTATGAGAGTTTGACCTCGAATGCTGTGCCTGTCCATCCAGGCTTTCCATCTCTACAAGGTTTGGCCTCTAATGCTGTGCCTGTCAATCTAGGCTTTACATCTCTACGAGGGTTTGACCTCTAATGCTGTGCCTGTCCATCCAGGATTTATATCTCTATGAGGGTTTGACCTCTAATGCCTTGCCTGTCCATTCAGGCTTTATGTCTCTACAAGGGTTTGACCTCGAATGCTGTGCCTGTCTGTCCAGGATTTAGGTATCTACGAGGGTTTGACCTCGAATGCTGTGCCTGTCCATCCAGGCCTTATGTCCCTTCGAGGGCTTGACCTCGAATGCTGTGCCTGTGCATCCAGGTTTTATGTTTCTACAAGGATTTGACCTCTAATGCTGTACCTGTCCGTCCAGGATTTACATCTCTATGAGGATTTGACATCTAATGATGTGCCTGTCTGTCCTGGATTTATGTCTCAACGAGGGTTTGACCTCTAATCCTGTGCCTGTCAATCCAGGCTTTATGTCTCTATGAGGGTTTGACCTCTAGTGTTGTGCCTGTCCATCCTGGATTTATGTCTCTATGAGGGTTTGACCTCTAATGCTGTGCCTGTCCATCCAGGATTTAAATCTCTATGAGGGTTTGACATATATGGCTGTGCCTGTCCATCCTGGATTTATGCCTCTATGAGGGTTTGACCTCTAATGCTGTGCCTGTCAATCTAGGCTTTACATCTCTATGAGGGTTTGACCTCTAAGGCTGTGCCTGTCCATCCAGGCTTTATGTCTCTATGAGAGTTTGACCTCGAATGCTGTACCTGTCCATCCAAGCTTTATGTTTCTACGAGGGTTTGACCTCTAATGCTGTGCCTGTCCATCCTGGCTTTATGTCGCTATGAGGGTTTGACCTCTAATGCTGTGCTTGGCAATCCAGGCTTTACGTCTCTACGAGGGTTTGACCTCTAATGCTGTGCCTGTCCATCCAGGCTTTATGTCTCTATGCGGGTTTGACCTTGAATGCAGTGCATGTCCATCCTGGCTTTATGTCCCTATGAGGGTTTGACCTCTAATGCTCTGCCTGTCCATCCAGGCTTTATGTCTCTACGAGGGTTTGACCTCGAATGCTGTGCCTGTCCGTCCAGGATTTATGTCTCTACGAGGGTTTGACCTCTAATGCTGTGCCTGTCTGTCCAGGATTTATGTCCCTACAAGGGCTTGACCTCTATCCTCGAATGCTGTACATGTCTGTCCAGGCCTTATGTCCCTACTTGAGCTTGACTTCTATCCTCAAATGCTGTGCCTGTCCATCCTGGCCTTATGTCCCTAAAAGGGCTTGACCTCTAGCCTCGAATGCTGTGCCTGACTGTCTAGGCCTTATGTCCCTATGAGGGCTTGACCTCTAATGCTGTGCCTGTCCATCCAGGCGTTATGTCCCTAAAAGGGCTTGACCTCTATCCTCAAATGCTGTGCCTGTCCATCCCGGCCTTATGTTGGAATGTAAGAACATAAAAAGCTGACTTCAGATGTTTGGAGCTTGCATATTTCATATGCCAAATAGTTTTCCTGACCTTCATAATATGGGCCATGTTCCCAAAATCGTCCTTAGGTGCCAACAGTAATGTTTCTAGTACTATTGAAAAAATGGTGGTAGTTGCACTCTGGTTCATCCTCTGTGTTCCCATAGTTTACAGAGGCACTGTAGTTTACACAGGCACTGTAGATTTGGGTGGTAGATGACGTCAGTGCTTCTTTTGGTCCTAACGGCTGAACCATAGTTGCAAAGGGAAACAGTCTCCGGCAATTCAAAATACTAATCCTTCACAGCATGCACCCTTAAATAAAGCAAACAATTTTATTTTCATTTCAGGGCAGAGAAGAGAATTTCCTCCATCTTGCTCATGAAGTCCTGATCTGTTTGCACATACTTAAATCCTAACAATTTGTACCATTATATACTCTAGGGGCCAACCCATTCTAGGGAGTCCTTCCCTGCTCAAAGGAAAGGGAACTCTCCCCGGGTGTAGCCAGCCTGTATCTACCCTCAGACCATAAGAACATAAGAACATAAGAAATTGCCATGTTGGGTCAGACCAAGGGTCCATCAAGCCCAGCATCCTGTTTCCAACAGACGCCAAACCAGGCCACAAGAACCTGGCAATTACTGAAACACTAAGAAGATCCCATGCCACTGATGCAATTAATAGCAGTGACTATTCCCTAAGTATAATTGATTAATAGCCATTAATGGACTTCTCCTCCAAGAACTTATACAAACCTTTTTTGAGCCCAGCTACACTAACTGCACTAACCACATCCTCTGGCAACTAATTCCAGAGCTTTATTGTGCATTGAGTGAAAAAGAATTTTCTCCAATTAGTCTTAAATATGCTACTTGCTTACTTCATGAAATGCCCCCTAGTCCTTCTATTATTCAAAAGTGTAAATAACCTATTCACATTTACTCATTCATGACCTCTCATGATCTTAAAGACCTCTATCATATCCCCCTCAGCCGTCTCTTCTCCAAGCTGAACAGCCCTAACCTCTTTACTCTTTCCTCATAGGGGAGCTGTTCCATCCCCTTTATCATTTTGGTTGCCCTTCTCTGTACCTTCTCCATCGCAACTATATCTTTTTTGAGATGCCACGACCAGAATTGTACACACTATTCCAGGTGCGGTCTCACCATGGAGCGATATAGAGGCATTATGACATTTTCCGTTTTATTAACCATTCCCTTCCTAACAATTCCTAACATTCTGTTTGCTTTTTTAACTTCTGCAGCACACTAAGCCGATTTTAAAGTATTATCCACTATGATGCCTAGATCTTTTTCCTGGGTGGTAGCTCCTAATATGGAACCTAAGATCATGTAACTACAGGCATGTTTACAGAGGCACTGTAGTTTACACAGTCACTGTAGATTTGGGTGGTAGATGACGTCAGTGCTTCTTTTGGTCCTAACGGCTGAACCATAGTTGCAAAGGGAAACAGTCTCCGGCAATTCAAAATACTAATCCTTCACAGCATGCAAGGGTTATTTTTCCCTATATGCAATACCTTGCACTTGGTCCAAGAAAACAAACCGGTAAACGATCCAATATGGCTAGCAGCAAACAGACAAAACGGTGGAATCGGTAAAAAATGGACTTTACCTTGCACTTGTCCACATTAAATTTCATCTGCCATTTGGATGCCCAATCTTCCGCTGTTCAAATACACCCTCCTCTGCCTCGGCCTTGAAATGTTTCATTTGTATATCTGCTACATCCACCAGATTTTAAAAGACCAGTGAGAGCTCACTAGACACTGAATGAATATGGCCAGTACAAGAGACGTCAGAGCTGAGAAAACTAAACTTAAGAAGACTCATATTCTGGAAACCAACAGCAAGTGCATCCAGCAGAACAAGTGCCCTAGCAACTAAGCATGTACACATACACAAATTTACTAATTGGACAAGGGATAAGGGGCAGGTAAACGCAGACACCTGTTGATTGGCTGAAGGTAAACCTTTATAACACTGTGCACTCACAGTATAGCACTGAGTAGGTTTGAGCTTTATTTATTTATTATTTATTTTTAGTTTTTATATACCGATCTTCTTGCATTAGATACAAATCAAACCGGTTTACAAAGAACAAAAACTTGCCTGTAGGCTATACATAGAACCATGAACATTTAAGAAAACTCTGGGTAACATAATTATAAAGTTAACTAACCAGTAAAACAATTAGAATTACATAGTGATAAAGGTCACAATAAGCGATTGATCCATATAATTGAACTTGGATCTAATTAGGGTAAAATAAATGAGATGAAGTGCTAGGGAAAAGGGAAAGAAAGGTAGAATAAGACCAAAGGGTATCTGAAGGTCTCTTCAAGGGAACATAAGTTAGAGAAGCTAAAAGTGAAATATGAGAAAAGAAAAAAAAAAAACTTGTGAAGAGGAATGAGCAGAGATATGTTGCTTGCACCATTTGCTTTGTAACGCTTGCTACTCCTGAAGAAACCATGCCTTTCTTCATAATAAACTTCACTGTTTGACTTTTAAAGATGGTCTTTATTGGTCTTTCTAGTCCGAGGTTTACATCTAGTGCCATGACACCCTCCTGTGGGGCCCTGCGCAAGCCTCTATGGGTAGTCTATTTCTGGTGCCGGGCTTGCGGCAGCCGCCCACCGCTTCCGTTGGTCCCAGCGCTTCGGGCATGGTTGGAGTCGGTAAGCAGCACCCACCAGTGTTGCAACCGGGGCTGTGACACGTTCCGGTGCCCATCTGCGGGTCCGTGACCTGTTCTTGAGCCTGCTTTCTTTTTTGGCTTTCTCTGAGATGCCAGAGCAGGTAAGGCCCTGGGTCCCTTTCTTATAAAAGGGTCCTATTTTTATTGTTGTTATATTTGTATGTTTCACAGTAGATTTTTTTTATCAGAGTAGATTTCTTCGTTTCTTTGTGCTTTTTCTGCCTCATTCACTGATTTCTACGCTTCTTCAGTTTCCTAGATTTCACTTGCATAAGGCCCCCACCTTTTTGGAGGTGGGTCCTTGTGAATCGCCGTTTGTTTCCGTGCTTCTCTTTTACTATTGCTTTCGCCCTCAGCTGTCTGCCTCAGTGGTTTGCTTGCTCAGTGTGATCTCCAGCAGTTTCATATTTCATGACAGGCTGCTGGGTGCTGGTGTCTTAACTTGGAGCATGTTGGTTTCCCCCCCCCCCCCCCCCCCCCCGTTGGAATTCTGTTGTGTCGAGCACAGTGTGTGTGCGCGCGGTATTCTATGGGAGCTGGAGTCTTAATTTGGAATAGGTTGGCCCCATCCATGGGAATTTCTTTGTCTACAGCAGAGAGGGAGAGAGAGGGAGGGCTGCAGAGCCCCCCTCCTTACATTTCGGGCTGCCAGGTCGTTCTGCCTGCAGCGTTATATGCAGTTAGTTTCCAGGTGCCTTTCTCTTTATGACAGAGTTCTGGGAAATTCCTTTTCTCGCTGTTTATCTAGTGGCATTTTCTGTTCCCCACTCTGCGTTATGCTTGTGAAAACAATGTGTTTATTTAAAGCTACTTTCATTTACTAATTAGATTTGATTTATCATTAGCAGAGGACGTATTGCTTTTCCTTGTTTCAGAGTTCCCAAGGTGTTAATTACTAGTGTTTAAGTTTACAACTCACCGCTTGCATGGCAGTGCAGAGAGAGGACCACAAAGAAGAAGGGGTGAGCTGAGTGGGGATGCAGAGGAATGGACAGAGAGACAAAGGAGAACAGGGAGTCTCCATTTTAATCAATTGATCAGTTTAGTTTAAAAATAGAAATTTTTGTGTTTAGTTTAAAAACAGATTGGCAAGGAATTAAAAAGATATTAAGAAGAAGAATAATAGTTCTTGGGACATTGAGAAAAAGTTATTCAGCAGTCAGGATTCAGGCTATTACACAGCATACAGAGATTTGGTCATCGCACTGGTATACTTACAGTACATCCCTAAGCCTTTTCTTGCAAATTTAAAATTGCCCTTATGTACAAGTTATATGTCAGACTTAACAATGATTTGTCATTTCACAGAGGAGAGAGACTTTCCCAGAAGCGAAAGAGTTACCTCAGTAACAAAGATTATGTTGCAGGACTGTATTTCAGAAGAGAAGATATATGCAGCTGAGTATTAATGAGTACAGCACCTCCTAGTGAGCAATATAAAAGAAAAAAGTAGCTTTATGACTGCAATTTGCTGAATTAATATCAGAATGTTTCATTTCAATTGAGCTGTAATTTCTCTGTCCTTTATGTTGCCAGATTTTATATGTGTTCCAGGCTAATAACAGATGAAACGTTTGAAGATTGTTGAAGATTACATTTTCTTCTTTTTCCCAATTTTCCATTTTTAAACAGATCTCTTTTTGATTTTTACTTTTGTTTTCTTCTAGATTGATCTAGACACTAAGTATTTTTTTCACACACTTTTTTGGCGTAATTTATTTTTGATTAGGGGTTTGAGCTCAAAAGAACAAATATGTGTTACTTGTTGTTCGTTTTCTGTGTTTTGTGTCCTTACACCTGAAGAGTGAATGAAGTTGTGTGTCAAAGTTTAATGTTCTATGTAATGATTGATGGAATATTCTCCCTGATTAATCTGAATTTGTTTTCCCTTATGTTAGATTCTGATCAAGTAACATACCTAGTGCTGAATTGAAAGGCTGTGCTTTGATGTCACTGAAGTGGACTAAGCCAAGAGAATCGTTTGCTCCGCATGTGTCATTGAATTCAGAGATTATCCCATCCTTATAACTGCATCCTTTGCAGTTTTCAAAGAAAGCCATCGTACACCTTTCATCATACATTTCATCATTTGATTTTCTTTTGGGTTTGCATTGCTTTGTGCATTGCTCAGATGCTGTTTGGACCTATTTGCAAATGCCATTATTTAGACAGAATTAATGCAGTTTTTCCAAGTTTTGTAGCATTTTCCAGTCTAACTTCCACCACTTATATGCATTTCTTCGCTGAATCAGCTAAGTGATTATGTATGTAATATGTCTTTCTTTACCTTTGTCTATGAAAGCTGCTTTGATCACATTACTCAAATACCATATCCCACTGCTCACCCTCTTAGAGTGAGATATGTCTCAGTATGGATCAAATATTTTCTTGAATTCCTTATTCTTTGAGTATCTGTCTTTTTCTCTGGATCTTCTTTTTTTCTTATAGTGTCTTTTACTTCCCTAAATGTTTCCAATTGTTATGTTTGTGGGGGAACCAATATGGGAGATAATTGGCTTTGGAAAGCAAAAGAATGGGATTGGAAATCACCTTATAATGTTTCCAGTATTCAGTTACCACCCAGATATGGGAAAGCACAGTGGATATTGGCCCACTCCATAGTTGCAACATGGTGCATCCATAGACCTTACACAGTATTGCACACTTTAGCTATAGGCAATTCCTCTTGCTTGTCACAATCTTCCCTCAACTATACCACAAAAGCTCAAATGGTAATTTCCTATTGGCCCCAGTATTGTGGCCTATTATGACCATGCCTCCTGGGCTCAGGATGGCTCTTGGGGGTACATCATTCCAATATACATGTTAAATCATATTATAAGACTGCAAGCTGTTGTTGAAAGCACTGAGAATACTAGCTGCACAGCAAAAGGGTTTCCGGAATGCCATTTACCAGAACTGTCTAGCGTTACATTACATACTAGCTTCTGAAGAAGGATTATGTGGAAAGTTTAATCTTAGCAACTGCTGCTTACAAATAGATGACAAAGGTGAAGTAATCAAAGAGATCACCCGAAACATGATGTCTATCGCTCACATACCAGTACAGACTTGGAAAGGATTTGAAGTCAGTGATCCTTTTGGATCCCTTGGATCATGGTTCTCTACATTAGGCTCAAGTTTTAAAAATTCTAATTGGCTCTGTATGTACAATTGCTTTGCTAGAACTTGGTGTCTGCTTATGTCTGCCATACCTCTGTATCTGCCTATGAAGATGTCAAGATTGAGTGTCTGAAATGTTGGTAAGCCAGACCAGCGCACAGATCATGCTGGACCAAGCAGAGACTTTGAATCTGATGCTTTTAGATTCTAATGATACTAACATCTCATTCCCCACCACTAATAATAGCTATCTGTGAAAATGAGTACATTGGGATGAAGACGGGAAAAGTCTCTAGCCACTAAGGAATAGCCTTGGTCAGGTGGAACAACCTAAGACAGGCGATGTGCGATGCAGATAGGTGTGAAGGGTTCCTAGGAGAAACCCTTCAAAGGGGGGAATGTATGAATATGGCCAGTACAAGAGCTGTGAAAATGAAACTGACTTTGAATCCTTTCCATGTCTGTACCGGTATGTGAGCGATGGACATCATGGAAACCAACAGCAAGTGCACCCAGCAGAACAAGTGCCCTAGCAACTAAGCATGTACACATGCACAAATTTACTAATTGGACAAGGGATAAGGGGCGGGTAAATGCAGACACCTGTTGATTGGCTGAAGGTAAACCTTTATAACACTGTGCACTCACAGTATAGCACTGAGTAGGTTTGAGCTTGCACCATTTGCTTTGTAACGCTTGCTGCTCCTGAAGAAACCATACCTTTCTTCATAATAAACTTCACTGTTTAACTTTTAAAGATGGTCTTTATTGGTCTTTCTAGTCCGAGGTTTACAACGCCAATGGAAAAACCCCACTCTAGGGGCAAACCCATTCTAGCGAGCCCTTTCCTGCTCAAAGGAAAGGGAACTCTCCCCAGGGCCAGCGTGTCTTACCCTATCAAAACCACAGAGACCAGAATACATCCACTCTGCCAGCCTATCTTGCCCCTATCAGCTTTCTGCCACTCTGCCTTGCTGCCATTCACCAGATGACTCACTCAACTCCTTGTGGTGTTCTGGCCACTATCATTGTTCCTCAGTGTGTTGGTGCTAGTCTTTCTGCTTGCTATGTTCCCCCTTCATTGTGTTGTAGGATGTTGATGCCACTTGTCTTGCCGCTTTGCCTGTCGTGCTGCCTTTGAGGATTCATGCATCTGTTATCGGTGCTCTCTTTTGAAGCTGTGGTGTGTTTTTGACTCTCTCGCTGCTGCTTTGTGCCTCTGTTAAAGCACTCTTGACACTTCTGGTACCCCTTTGCTTCTTTACAGTGCCTTAGGCTATTCATGCCACTTTGATGCCACTTTTCCACAGTCTCAGTACATTGGAGCTCTTTTCTTGTTCTGATGATTGCTCCCCAGAAGTTTCATCAGAATTGATAATAAAACCCCAATTTGCAGCCAAAAATAGGCTGCAAATACTTCCCCCAGTGACTTTAATGGGAATAGGAAAACGAATACAACTTATCAACGGATCGGGGTCCCCATTGAACGAATGCAACATATTTGTGTCCCGATGAATTTGAATACTGAATTGGATGAATCCATTCCTTCTGCACATCCCTAGCTCCTGCTGCATATAGGCGCATCCAGACGGTTCCCTGCCACTGGGTAGAGCAGCGGTAGTGTTGGTGGCCTGCAGTCCCAGCCACATGGAAAGCATGTTGGTAGCCTCTGGACCACACCAGGTGTCACAGTGTAGCTTCAGCCATAAGCAGAGGGCATGGGCGGCCTCTAGGCCACATGGGAAGTAGCGGTGAAATTCCTGCCACGAGGTGGAAATTTAGAAGCATCCAACCATGGGGAGAGAAGAGAGAAGAAGGTGAAGAGGTGGTCTGTGGCTCCTGCCACAGGCCAAATTGTAACACCCATAAGGAGCATCAGAAAATCACTACTCTTAAATCTTGCATTGGGGTGTTGCTTTCTGTGCAATCTGAAATTCTTCAATAGTTTCGAAATTACTACTTCTCTCTTTATTCTTCTGAATCTCAAAATAATTCTTCTTTTTTCTCTGAATTTCTTTCCCCTCTGGCTCATCCCACACATTTCCTGGCAGAAGTGAAAGGATTGATAAACGGATCACCTCTGCGAAAATACGCCATGCGGTATCTTCCTTTCAATCTGGGAAGGCACCCGGTCTTGATGAATTATTGGTTGAATTTTATTAAGCCTTTCTTTCTACACTCCTTCCTTATTTAACGTGACTATTTACCACCATGCAGACCTCTGGTGTTGCCACCTCTTGTTTTAATTAGGCTAAAATTGTGGTCTTTCCAAAACCTAATTGAGATCCTCTTTTAGTCTCTAATTATAGACCAATCTCATTCCTGAATATTTAATACAAGATTTTGGTGAAATTGCTAATGTTAAGGTTTGGTACTGTGATTAGTAAATTATTACATGTTTCTCAATCTGGATTTATGAAAGGTCATCTCATTTCTGATAATGCAAGACTTTTCCTCCATTTACTTCACTTGGTCAAGGATATACTGGAACCTTTGCTTGCTTCATCCCTTGATGCTGAAAAAGCCTTCAACCATGTCGAGTGGGATCATCTTTTTGAGGTGCTGCGCTGGTATGGGTGTAGTGACTCTTTTAAATCCTTAACGAAATTTCTATATCACACCCAAGCTCTTATCTTTCTATTAATGGTTCCCTTTCATTTTCTGTTTCTTGGCAGAGAGGTACCTGTCAGGGGTGCCCGTTTTCTCCACACTTATTTAATGTCTCTCTGAAGCCTTTACTACCCTCCTTACAGGAAAATCCTGCTCTCTTTGGTATTCATTATCGTGGAGCTGAAGATAAGTTAGTGGCCTTTGCCAATGGCATCCTGTTGTTTCTCAGTCAACCTTTAGTAACTCTTGCAAGAATAACGGAACATATTTCTACCTTCTCATGCATCTCTGGATATCATGTTAACTGGAGCAAGTCGGAGCTCATGCCCCTTAATGGTCTTCCTTTAGAAGTCACTTCCCTTCTCTCTCAATTTTGCTGGCTTCCCAATGGATTGAAGTACCTGGGGATTTATTTTTATACCTCTCTACCTTTAACTCTTTCTAAAGCTGCAGATAGGATTCTCAACCCTGTGACCAATAGAGTCTGTAAATGGTCTCCTCCTTTCGCTTTTCCTGCTGGGGTCATTTATCCCTCAGATAAATGTTGTTCTCATTGCCCATGTTGTTTTCTGGATCTTTTTATCATATGGTAGATATAGCTTGCTCCCTCAGTTCCTCTGGAACTCAACACCCCCCCCCCCCCCCCCCCCCCACACACACACACACACACATTGCATTTTGTACTCTTAAACTGCCTACATAAACTCTGTTTTCCACCTCTACCATCACTCTTTTCTCATTCAGCAGGGCTTAGCCTGGCTCTTGGAGTTTATTCCTTCTTCTTCTCCCCTGGCATTGCTCCCGTTGGAGCAAGGTGCTGCTCATTCACTTGCTCTGTCCCTTGTCCATGGTTTGGCTAAGATGACTCCTTTTCATAATCACCCTATTTTGCTAGCAACCTATACTGGTTTCCATGCTTTAGAACGAGTTATTCCATAGCTCATCAGTTTTGTGCCCTTGTGATTTAATTCCTCACCAGCACATCAGTGGGCTGATCTGATGTCCCACTTGCAGCTTTATTCCAATGGTGTCCTCCTTTCTAACCCCCAGTTGCAGGCTGAATTCCATCTCCCCGCTTCTTAATGTTTCTACTGGGCTCAATTGGTCTCCTGCTTACGCAAGGCATCTTTCAATCTCCCTCTGATCTCTCACTTGTCTCAGGAGGTTTTCTGACTCCATGTGCTGAGCCTTAATGGTCACAACGCCTCTCATATCTATCGATATTTTAAACTCCACTCCTTCTCCCATTGTTCTGGCTTGGAGGAGGTGTGATCTCATGACCTTTCCCTTTCTGATAATTTCCCATGGACTGTATTCAGGAAACAATCTATGCGTGTTTGTCTTTCTGTCCATCTCACTCAGCCACTCTTCTTTTTAGCACACCCTGTGGTCTGGACTCCAAGGACCAAATGTAAAGCTAATTTATCTCCTACTCATCATTGTTGATTTTGTAAGGCTGCTGTTTCCTATCTCTTCTCTCATTGCCCAGACAACAAGAGATTCGGGCATGATGTCTGGAGTATGAGTTCTCGTATGTTACCTTTGACATGTCCTATGTCCAATGCCTTGGTGGTTCTTAGGTGTTCAACCTCCCTTATCACAAGGCAAATTGCTTGACTTTCTAATTTCCATTACTGTTAAATAGGTGTTACTAAACTGGAAACATCCTGCTAATTTGAATATTTCATTTTAGTGGCATATCGTTTCTCTATGTTATAGGTATAAGAAGCATTTGCAACTTTCTCCTCTTAGACACACACAAGCTCTCTCTCACCCGGGCTCTCAATCACACAATTACACACACTCTCTCTCTCTCTCTCATTCACACAGGTTTTAATCATACAGACACAAGCTCTCTCTCACCCGGGCTCTCAATCACACAATTACACACACACACTCTCTCTCTCTCTCTCTCTCTTTCTTATTCACACAGGTTTTAATCATACATACACAAGCTCTCTCTCACCCGGGCTCTCAATCACACAATTACACACACGTTCTCTCTCTTTCTCTCTCTCTTATTCACACAGGTTTTAATCATACAGACACAAGCTCTCTCTCACCTGGGCTCTCAATCACACAATTACACACACTCTCTCTCTCTCTCTTATTCACACAGGTTTTAATCATACATACACAAGCTCTTTCTCACCCGGGCTCTCAATCACACAATTACACACACGCTCTCTCTCTCTCTCTCTTATTCACACAGGTTTTAATCATACATACACAAGCTGTCTCTTACCCGGGCTCTCAATCATACAATTACTCTCTCTCTCTCTCTCTCTCTCTCTCTTATTCACACAGGTTTTAATCATACATACACAAACGCTCTCTCACCCGGGCTCTCAATCACACAATTACTCTCTCTCTCTCTCTCTCTCTCTCTCTCTCTCTTATTCACACAGGTTTTAATCATACATACACAAGCGCTCTCTCACCTGAGCTCTCAATCACACAATTACACACACACACTCTCTCTCTCTCTCTCTTTTATTCACACAGGTTTTAATCACACATACACAAGCTCTCTCTCACCCGGGCTGTCAATCACACAGTTACACACATGTTCTCTCTCTCTCTCTCTCTCTCTCTCTTAGTCACACAGGTTTTAATCATACATACACAAGCTCTCGCTCATTTAAACACATTGGGGCAGATTTTCAAAGCACTACGCATGCTGGGCATATTTTATAAAGGCCCGGCAATGGGCGCAAAGCCCCGAGATGTGACTAAATCCCAGGGTTTTACAAAAGGGGCGGTTTGGGGGCGGGGTGGGGGTGGATCAGGGCAGGGCTGGAGTATCACGTGCCAGCAGGCTGCCAGCACGTGCCTCTTGCACCTGCCTCCAGGCAGCCGCAAAAGGTCAAATAAAACTTTTGGGTGTTTAGTATAGGGCTGGGGGGGGTATAGGTTAGGGGAAGGGGGTGGGAAGGTCAGATTAAGGGGAAGAGAATGGGTGAAGCCCATGGGATTTGGCGTGCACAGGGTGCACAATTTTATACCCCCTTACGTGCACTGACCCCCCCCCCCCCCATTTTATAACATGCACGCATATTATAAAATTGGGCGTACATGTGGGTACGCCGGGTAGTGCGCACACATGTACGCCCGCATGTATGTTTGAAAATCTACCCCATAGGTTCTCAATCAGACGCATTCATGCTGTCCTTCACAGACAAAGGGGCCTAGGAAATAAAAATGCCCTGCAAGCAGGTTCAGCATCCATTTTCCTAATGCACACCCAGGCAACTCTCTTGGGGGCGCCATGCAATATTTAAATTAGGGTTCGCACAGCCAAGGATGCAAAAGGGTTGATTGCATGCCCCTAGCCCCTCCTTGGCAGCGGGCATCCAGTAGAGGTTGGCTGTCCACGTCCGTTTTCCTAAGTGGTGCATAGCCAGAGGTTTGGAAAACAGATGCTAGTTAACTCAGTGTCCATTTCCCTAACCTTCCCACTGGCACTCTTCCTCTTCCAGCCCCTGGGGTTGGGAAGAAGAGACCATGTGTGACTGCTGCTCCATTCCAAACAGGCGTCAGCATTTCAAGCTCAGGTGCAGGAAGAGCTCCCGTTCCAGTGGGGCAGGTGGAGCAGCTGGGCCAGCAGGAGACTGGGAAGTGTGGCGACACGCCCACATGTGCTTGGCAACACACTGGTGTGTCGGCAACGTACCAGCTGAGAACCGCTGCTGTAAAGTATGCATGAAAACAACTCACAGCATCTAAAACAATGATGTCACGTTTCTGATTTATTTTATTTATATTTATTTATATTTTATTTATACATTCTGATATATAGACACATAGATATCCATATGATAACATTTTAACCATTTGTAGCATGGCGGGAGCCATGGGACCTGCAAGTCCAGTGGGTTTAGGGTTGTTGTTGTCTTATACTGGGGTGCCGACTAATCTATGATCAGGCAAAAAGTGCTCTGTATTCCAATTTACTGGAAGAGGAACAGTAAGTAAATCCACGGCTCTAGCACTAAACTGTTAAAAGGAAAACTTTGATAAATTGATAAAAATTGTTAAGAAAAAAAAACCTTAAAGATGCAACTACAAAGGTAAAAAGTGTGCAACAGGCATGGACATTGTTAATAAAATGCCAAACTAGAAGCACTGTCCAGATGTATTACACGCATTAAGAAAGGTGGAAGGAAGGTCACACAATGCACCCAATAAACTCTCTCCTGCTCACAAAAAGGAACCAATAAACTCTCTGCTGCTCACACAAAGTATCCAATTAACTATCTACTGCTAACACAAAGCACCCAATAAACTGTTAACACAAAACATTCAAACTGTTGTGGTTGTGACATGGTTGTGGACCCTTGGTTGCTGTGTTGTTGACTCCTCCCACGGGGAGGGGCCACGTGGGGAAACACAGCAATAGGCTAAACTCTACAGTAAGTGACACAGGAGAATGAAAGCCTTTATTGTACAGCAATGGAGCAATGCTCATGGAGCGAGCAGCTCTCCTCAGCCACTGGATAGTCTCCGTTGACAGTATTCATTCCAGGCACTGCTGATATAGGTGGAGAGCAGGTCTCACCCGATGCTGGGAAGTGAAGGGTCTGGTAGTGGTCCATGTTGTTGGGTAACCCAAGAACCCAATCATAGGTGATGAAGCCAGTGATGACAGATCTAGTAGTGGTCTGCAGAGCAGGGTAACCCAAGAATCTGGTTAGTGGTGAAACAAGGTAGAGAGACTGAAGAATGAGGTAGTCACAAGGCTGGTATGCTGTTGAGGATAAGACTACCATAGTAGTGAAGGTAGAGAGGCAGGCCGGAACGCCGGCGCCATGATCAATGGAAAGCAAGTAGTCCCGGAAACAGTCAGGAGTGGTAAGGCCCTCATGGAGTGAGTACCTAGATGTCCTTCTATGCAGGGTAACCTGGAGAGGAGATAGAAGCAAGCAAGACCCATGAGGAGCTATTGCCTTGAGCATCTTGGCGGAGTGAGTCAACCCTGGAGGGTAGGTAGGAGCAGCAGGGCCCCCGAGGAGCGGGTACCCAGAGCTTCTCGGAGGGTCTTAGGAGAGGATACTCTGAGCAAGTGTCTCAGAAGCGTTTGAAATTAGCTGGACCGGAATCCTTGCTAACTCATTGCAGTGTTGGAATCCGGAGGCTAAGTACCCGGAGGTAATGACATCATGTGGTGGGGATGCCCACGAGGTTCCCACCATGATGTATTCAGAGGTGAGGGCAGCACATGTGTACGTGCCTAAGGAGGCCTCAGTAACAACATGGTGAATGCAATCGCCCATGCAGGTCTGGGGACGCCGGAGAGGTCGGCAAGATGAGGCGGAGGCAGCCATCTTGCCCACAGGAGAGGAAAGAGAGAGAAAAGAGGTGATACAGAGAGGGCGCAGCCGTCTGCGACCGACGGGTGCAACACAAACTCTGTGCCTTTCACACAAATCACCCAATAAACTCTCTATTCCTCACTCAAGGCACCCAATAAACTCTCTTCTCCTCACACAAGGCACGTAATAAACTCTCTACTCCTCACACAAGGCATCCAGTCAACTCTCTACTCATCACACAAGGCACGTAATTAACTGCTGCTCTCACACAAAGCACCCAATAAACTCTGTATTCCTCACACAAGGCACACAATAAACTCTCCGCTGCTCACAAAGAGCACCCAATAAACTCTTTCCTCATCACACATAGCACCCAATAAACTCTTTGCTCCTCACACAAAACATTCAATAAAATCTCTGCTCACATACAAAACATTCAATAAACTTTCTGCTGTTCACAGAAATAGCAGCTGGAGATCTTTTTGTGTGCTCTTATTCCAACTCAGTTTTCAAAATAAGGTTTTTCCATTTGAAAATTGACAAGTAAAATCTGTTGTTAAAATGCAGCCCATCTGTTCTAAGCTTCTTCAAAACACTGGGCCGGATTTTAATATCTACACCGGATTTTGTAACATCCGCGTGGTCGGCACGCGCAAAGTGCACAAGTGTGCACCCCCTTGCATGTGCCGAGCCCTAGAGGAGCCCTGATGGCCTTCACCTTTCCCTCTGCCCCCCCCCCCTCCCTTCCCCTCCCTTCCCCTCCCTTCCCCTATCTAACCCGCCCCCCCCAGCCCTACCTAAATCCCCTCCTACCTTTGTTTTCTTATTTACGCCTGCCTCTGGGCAGGCGTAGGTTGTGCGCACCGGCCAAGTGCCAGCGCGCAATCCCCGGGCCCAGTGGCAGTGGAGAGGCCTCTGGCGACGCCCACACCCCACTCCCGGACCACCCCGCCCTGCCCACACCCCGTCCATTTTCACGCATCCCGGGATTTGCGCAAGTCGCCGGGCCTATGCAAAATAGGCTCGGCACGCGTAACCCCCCTGCGCACATAAATCCAGCTGGATTTACGTGCACAGGGCTTTTAAAATCTGCCCCACTGTGAACAACACTCCAGGGAAAGGAATAAAACTTAATTTCCATCATTTATTTATTTAGAAATTTTATATACCTTCATTCCACGAACGATCACAATGATTTATAAAAGTAACATAAATCAGCAAATAATTGTGGGTTCCCGCGGTATTTATTATTCATAAACAGGCTTTAACATCTATTAAATGAAATGCTCCAAAACATATTAACTTAAGAACTAGGACATCCAATAAAATAATCTAACAAATGTCAGGTGTTTCACATATTAGTCAGTATGTTCTTGAGATTCTTACATTCTTTCATTGGATTCATTCCTCAGGCTTAATTAGTATCTCTTGTCCTTCTCGTTATTGAAGTTCTCTCCATTCTGATGATTTTAAGTTAGGTTGAAAGCATTTTTGAATGGTCATTTGTTTAGCCCACATTTAAAATCTCTTTCTATTGAGTATCAAACATAACATATCAGGTAGGGAACTCCAAAATGACCAGAATTGTACACAGTATTCAAGGTGTGGTCTCACCATGGAGCGATACAGAGGCATTATGATATTTTTCGTTTTATTAACCATTCCCTTCCTAATAATTCCTAGGGATGTGAATCGTTTTAGGACGATTAAAATTATCGTCCGATAATTTTAATATCGTCTTAAACCGTTATGGAACACAATACAATACAGATTCTAACGATTTATCATTATAAATCGTTAGAATCGTGAGCCGGCACACTAAAACCCCCTAAAACCCACCCCGACCCTTTAAATTAAATCCCCCACCCTCCCGAACCCCCCCCCCAATAACTTAAATAACCTGCGGGTCCAGCGGCGGTCCGGAACGGCAGCGGTCCGGAACGGGCTCCTGCTCCTGAATCTTGTCGTCTTCAGCCGGCGCCATTTTCCAAAATGGCGCCGAAAAATGGCGGCGGCCATAGACGAAAAAGATTGGATGGCAGGAGGTCCTTCCGGACCCCCGCTGGACTTTTGGCAAGTCTCGTGGGGGTCAGGAGGCCCCCCACAAGCTGGCCAAAAGTTCCTGGAGGTCCAGCGGGGGTCAGGGAGCGATTTCCCGCCGCGAATCGTTTTCGTACGGAAAATGGCGCCGGCAGGAGATCGACTGCAGGAGGTCGTTCAGCGAGGGTTCCGGCGCCTCGCTGAACGACCTCCTGCAGTCGATCTCCTGCCGGCGCCATTTTCCGTACGAAAACGATTCGCGGCGGGAAATCGCTCCCTGACCCCCGCTGGACCTCCAGGAACTTTTGGACAGCTTGTGGGGGGCCTCCTGACCCCCACGAGACTTGCCAAAAGTCCAGCGGGGGTCCGGAAGGACCTCCTGCCGTCCAATCTTTTTCGTCTATGGCCGCCGCCATTTTTCGGCGCCATTTTGGAAAATGGCGCCGGCTGAAGACGACAAGATTCAGGAGCAGGAGCCCGTTCCGGACCGCTGCCGTTCCGGACCGCCGCTGGACCCGCAGGTTATTTAAGTTATTTGGGGGGGGTTCGGGAGGGTGGGGGATTTAATTTAAAGGGTCGGGGGTGGGTTTTAGGGGGTTTTAATGTGCCGGTTTTTCGATTTTTTTCGATTTTTAACGATTTTTAACGATTTTTCACGATATTTTACCCCCCCAAACGGCAACAATACGATTCCCTCCCCCTCCCAGCCGAAATCGATCGTTAAGACGATCGAGGACACGATTCACATCCCTAATAATTCCTAACATTCTGTTTGCTTTTTTGACTGCTGCAGCACAATGAGCTGACGATTTTAAAGTATTATCCACTATGACGCCTAGATCTCTTTCCTGGGTGGTAGCTCCTAATATTATTTATTTATTTATACATTATATAATATATATACCATCGTTCCATATAAAGATCACAACGGTTTACATAAATAACATTCACACTGTAAATCAACAAATAATGACAGTTTATGGAATTAATTTAAATCTATTGATATGTTCTAATAGATCTTTACTAAAGATGTAAGACATCAGGCTAATTGTATAGGAATTATAATATAACAATTTTCACATAATAGTGCATTGTCTTTAGATTCTTACATTCTCTTGATAATTTATTCTTCTTGTTTCAGTTGTATGTCCTTTCCTTCTTGTTATTGCAGAGCTCTACATTCTGATGTTTTTAAGTTAGATTGAATGCATTTTTGAATAGCCATGTTTTCAGCTCACATTTAAATCTCTTTCTGTCTGGTAACAAACGTAATATCTCAGGTAGGGAATTCCAAAGCTTTGGACCCGTTATGGAAAACACAGGATCTCTTACTTGTGTCAGATGTGTGCTCTGTATTGTAAGAACGGTCAATAGTTCTTTATTTTGAGATCTTAATGTACACTGAGGTGTATATGGTTGCAATGTCATGCCTCTCAGACCGGTGTCACTGGAGTGAATGATTTTGCATATTAACGTTAATACTTTATATTATATAATAGATTTCGGGTTGTACTGGCAGCCAGTGCAGTGAAATCACCGAGGGTGGGATTGATCAAATTTCCTAGTTCCTAATAGAAGTCTTGCTGAGGCATTTTGTAATAATTGCAATATTTTATGAGACATCCGGGAAGAGCAAGTAATAAGGAGTTAAGGTGCAGTGCCTCTTATATATAGGAAGCCCTATCTCATGCAGACTGAGGCACAGTCCCCTGTACCCACTTCAAGTTGAGATTCTAAGAAACACAACTTGAGTTTTAGGACAAGTCACACGAGAACCCCTGGCTATTCCTCGCACAGCTGCTTAATGCTGAAAGTTGAAGCAGGAAAAACCTTCCTTAAAACAAACTATGAGAAAAGAACTCCCACCTGGAGCTAGGTCTCTTTTATTCTAGTAAGCACAAAAGGCGTCTCCAGTGTCCATAGGTTCCTCCCCTTCTACTTGGCCACTTTCTTCTGAAGTATCTGCAATCTCTGTGCCTTCAATCTCCAAGCGCTCCACACTTGGATCAATCCTACATTGATGAACAGTCAAGTGTCCATTGGAAGCCCCACCCAGTCCCAGGGACCACCTTATACTCCCAGAAACCTTTGGAGTTCCTTATCTCTATGGTAGCTGGGAAATGTAGTCTCTTTCCTTGTTTTACATCCATGCTTTTCCCTGGGAGTTACAGATACCTGTTTCTCTATTGAGTTTTGGTATTGAGCTTCTTATACCACACCTTCTGTGAAAGGCTTGAAAGATGCCTCCACCTCCAAGTGTCCATGACATTTTACTCTAAAGGTCTAGCTCCCTACCCGCCCCATTCTCAGTAATAGGAAACACCCAACACCGACTTTTCAGTGATAGCAGAAGTGTGATGGGTGAGTTTCACCTGTAAATATCCAACACTTGCATCAAATTTGAATCAGGCTGAAATTCACTTGACTCAAGTTCAACCTACATTTCTACTGACACCAAGAACAGTTATATACTGAAATGATTTCATCAGAACTTCTCATGCATCAGGCAAAACGTTTACAATACATTCCTTAGTGTCGCTATCTTCTCCAATCATGTAAATCATGGCAACTGGAATCATAGATTCTGGCACCTTTCAGAGGATCACTAAATATGATGATGTAATGCATGGGCTTTTGAAATCTCTTAGGAATTCAGGCTAAGTTAATGTTAATGTGCACATCTGAAAATGAGTCCTGTAAGGTGTCAAAGCTTTTTTCTCATCCAATACATGTATCATCATATCCAAACATTCCCATTTCTCCAGGACTAACACAGGTACAAGAACTCTACATGACCGAATGCATGAAAACCAACGCCTTCCTAAAATATTCAAGGAAAGAAGAATCTGAGTCCCTACAAGCTATCTAAAGGCTCCTTCCTTTCTACCCCAATTTCTATTCAGGACAGAGAGGCATGACTTATTGAAAATAAAACATATTATTTTTTGTATCCAAAAAAAATGTCACCTTCTTTACAAGGTTTTTGAAACTTTGATGAATTTCCTTTGTTCTCAGTCCATAGATAATGGGATTGACCATAGGTGGCACAAGGCAGTTCAAGGTGTCAGACATTGTGCGGATATAAAGGGGCATGTTTTGGGCAAAGGTGTACAAGAAGAAGGAAAATGTAGCTGATATGGAGAAAAATAAAATTACAATAATGTGGGAGCTGCAGGTGCTGAAGGCCTTCCGAAGAGCTTCAGCAGAACCAACTCTCAGTACAGCTCGCAGGATCATAAGGTACGATAAGGCAATCAAAGAGTTATCCACGACAGGAAATAAACACATCAGCACTACCATATAACTCATACTGATTGTTAAATCACCACAAGTAAGGTCTAGTATAGCTATGTGGTCACAAAACGAATGAGGAATAGAAGAGTCACAGAAAGGTAATTGTGCAGTGAAGAAAAGCAGAGGACTCAATAAACCCAGGCATCTGACCAGCATGAACACTATGGATCTGGTGATGAATGTGCTGGTGATAATGGAGGAATATCTCAGAGGCTGACAAATGGCCACATAGCGATCCAAAGACATTGCCACAAAAACGGATGATTCTAAGGCCTCAAAGCAATAGACAGAATACATCTGAGTGAGGCAGGCTCCAACACTTATCGTGTTTGCGTTGAACCAAAACATCCCTAGCACCTTTGGTATCACTGAGCTGGATAAGCCCAGATCTATGAGTGCTAGCATGGAGATGTAGATGTACATGGGCTCATGAAGGTGCTTTTCTAATGTAATAACTAACACCAGACTGCAATTCCCAAGAATTGCGATGACGTACATAGCAGTGAAAGGGATGGAGATCCATCGATTCTGGTTCTGTGTCCAGGAGAATCCCTGCAGGATAAATTCAGAAGGGTTGGTGATGGTTGCATTGTTTGTGCAGTTACACATTTCCAAGGCCTGTAAAAGAAAGGAGATGGGTAAGCAAGCATCACATGAGATTATTTGAGGCCACTATTCAAAAAAAGCTGAACCCTTAAATTTATGAACCTGAGGTCACGTGATGTGGTGGACTCAGTGAGACTTGTGCTGCTGATTTCCAGGTACCATCCCCTTATTTGTTTCTT
The DNA here is from genome assembly GCF_901001135.1 of Rhinatrema bivittatum. Classification (NCBI taxonomy): domain Eukaryota; kingdom Metazoa; phylum Chordata; class Amphibia; order Gymnophiona; family Rhinatrematidae; genus Rhinatrema; species Rhinatrema bivittatum. The sequence continues at coordinate 4,395,836 of NC_042619.1, read as the reverse complement.
TATTGGTTGGATTTTGGATTTTAATGCACTAAAATTGCTATACGAGGGCAGAAACATGTGGACCAATTTGTTGAGTGAAATGGAGAAGTAATGTTGGTAAGAACCTTGAAATAAGACAAGGAAAAAATTAAGCCCATGGCACCAGTTAAAGTGGCCAATCCTCTGATTCACATGTGTCAGAAGCATTAGTTGGAGCTCTTGTCATCAAGCTTACTGAAGTCATGGTTCAAGCCTTGGAAAATAAATTCAATCATATCTTCTCTTAGATTGCAGATATACTGGACTCTTTGGGTGAAACTGGCACACAAATGGATAATGCGGAGGGTCGGATCTCCGCAGTTGAAGATGAGATCTTATAGTTAGAGAGTCATGTTCAAATGCTGGAACTATCTATGAGTGAGAAGAATGATAAAACTGACAATCCTGAGAACAGTGTGAGGTGGAATAACCTGAGATTTGTTGGCATCCTTGAGGAAGAATCGGAGGGAGACATGTTGACTCCGCTGGACACATGGTTGCTCCAAGGACTGGGCCTTGCAGAACTCTAGGGTAAGATGATCTTCAAGAGGGTGCATCATTTAAGCCCAAAAATGCAGGGGAGAATCAGGCCAAGGATCATGGTTGCTAAAGTATTTCACTTCGTCCACAAGGGATAGATACTGCAGACCTTCTTTAAGAAAAATGATCTTCAGTATAAAAAACAAAGAGTCTTGATCATTCAAGATTTTTCTAATTGAGTTTCACTGACACATAAAGAATTTGCTCCTTTTTTATGCAGCCGTTGCAAAGGAAAGTAAAATGTGCATCACGGTGTGCAGCCAAGCTAATAATCTGGCATGAAGGTACCAGATATGATTATCAAATTGTGGCTGAAGCAAAATCTTTCATTGTTCAGTTACTGATGCTTAATTTCAGCTTTTTTTTTTTTTGCTTTGATTTCCTTTAGCGATACTTTCATTTTTTAACTACTTGACAATCAGATATTATGGCAGTCCATTGGCTTAGATGACCACAGTAGAAATCAGCAGAACATGGTGTTTATCATCAGAGGACCTCATAACCTAGCTACATTGGAAGGATTTCTATGGCCAAGACTATGGTAAATGTTGTCCTTGTTTTATAACTATCCTCATGCCATTCCTTATACCAACACCTTACACCTACCTTTCTTCCTTTCCATAAGGGTGATTAGACTGCTGGTACAATGATCATAATCAGCACATGCTTCGGTTTGATACAGTAATAGAGTTCCTCTTCTGGAATTATGAAAATTATAATGGGGTTCTGTTTCTTACTATTGAAAGACACCAAGAGTATGACCCTGGGTATATTAGCTCTTCTCAGATGTATTCTCTCTATGCTTGTGATTTTTGCTTCGCTTACTTTTGTGTTCTTCCACATTAGATAGTATTGTACGTTCCAGTTGAAAATACTTTTTGCCCAACATTGTACATTTTGTATTTAATATTTATTAATATCTGCGTGAAGAAGAGAGTTGGCACCTATTCACATTGTTCTCACCTCCAGCCTAATCTAGGCAATGTTTCCTACTGTTGGGCAGATAGGGAGGAAGTTAGGGAAAAGTTGTTTACTATATGATGGGAAAATGGTTTCCTTCATTGAACAATCTCCTGATGCACATAGAAAAGTGAAGAGGATTGGGCCTTCTAAGGGCTTTTTGCATAACTATAGATTGCAGACCTTACCAATAGTTTTTTTTCTGTTGTTTTCTCCACAAGATGGGTAGTTGTACCAGACTTTTTACCTGCAATGTTGCAGGTACGGGAAACAGGAGAAGGTACTTTCCCAGCTGAGTGTTTTTACAGGAGATTTATATGTCTGCTATGGAGCACTCAAACCTTAAAAAGTATTGGGTCTCTCAAGAATCTGAAGCTCATGCTACTTTGAAGAACAGTGTGGTAGCCATTTTAGTACGTAGAAATGTTTCATTTCAGCTTAATAAAATATGGGTTATTATTTGGAAAAAGTGTCATATTGGGCTCTCTTTATGTAACAAATCGGGATGATCACGCTTTTTTTTTTTTTTTTTTTTACAAAAGCAGCTACTTTGATATGCTCTTTGGGCACTGATCTGATTATAATAGGAGTGGGGGGCGGGGTAGAGACTTTAACTGTGTAGCTAATGAGACATTGGATAGGCAATCTAACTTCCTACTCACACAGAAGGGAAAATCTAAAGGGATATCTTTTTATAATGTAATTTACTACAGCTGTTAGATACGTGAAGGGTGCTCCATCCAGGCAAAGTAGATTTTACTCATGTTGCCTACGTGCCCATGATTCAAAGTCAAGAAATGATTATCTTTTGATGCCCATGACTCTATTCCCTAGACTTAAATCTGTGACTATTGAAGTACTGGCTATCTCTGATCACTGACCAATTTCCAGTGTGCAAACCAGTCTTAGCTCAGTTAGTCATAGTAAATAGAGAATGCCCAGATGGTTAACTATGGATAAAAAATTTGAAGCTTTTTTTGATATGTAAATGGGAAGATTATGCTCAAAATAATGCTTTATATGTTGCTAACCTGATTTTATTCTGGGAAACTGCAAAAGCAGTTTTCCAAGATGACATCGGCCTGGATTCACCATTCTCACACAGAACGGTGAATCCTGCAGTAACGGGGGGTGGGCGGGGGGCGAAGCGGGGGGCAGGCCTGTGAAAGCTGGCAGCCATCACACCACCACGGTGTTATCGCTGCCGGCTTTCGCATCCAATAGCACCACCGTGAAAGGTGGTGCTATTGGGCGTGCTACTGGTGACAATAAGGATGGTGAAAGACTAAAGAGGTTAGGACTTTTCAGCTTGGAGAAGAGACGACTGAGGGGGGATATGACAGAGGTGTTTAAAATCATGAGAGGTCTAGAACGGGTAGATGTGAATCGGTTATTTACTCTTTCAGATAATAGAAGGACTAGGGGGCATTCCATGAAGTTAGCATGGGGCACATTTAAGACTAATCGGAGAAAGTTCTTTTTTACTCAACGCACAATTAAACTCTGGAATTTGTTCATATATTCTTATATTCTTATGTTCTTAACCTTATTGCCACCAACAAAGACATTGCAGAGTCCACCCCAACTCCTCCCCTCGCCTCCCTGACTCCGCTCCAACTCCTCCCCAACTCTGCCCCTAGCCAGCTATCGCACACAATAAGCCTTAGAAAATGACCCCCATCATTAGCTATGTTATTATGAAAAAAGATATTTTACCACTGACTAGCCTTACCCAGTCACTTCAAAGAAACCTGAATTCTAGGTGTGAACTGAAGGACAGTAAAAAATATTTTGTGGCACAATGTGCACTCAATGATAAATTGAGTGCACATTGCAGAGAGCTACAGCATCATTAGTTTCTCTCTAACAAAAGTTTTTCCTTCATGGTAACAAACCTGGGAAAATGTTAGCGCAGTTAGTGAAAGCTAAATTTACAACCTCAGCCATTACTAACTTGACAAGGGAGATGGTTCAATGCATTATACTACTGAGGAGACATGCCACATTTTTAGGGAGTACTATCAAACTCTGTATTCGGCAGAATACACTGTAATGATCACACTAGAGAAGTCGTTATGCACAATTTGCCTTTACTGCACCTGTCCAATACTCAATTGGAAACTTTAAATAGACCTTTTCAAATGTCTGAAATAAAACAAGCTGTTTCGGAATTATCGTTGTTGAAATCACCTGGACCAGATGGATTAACATCACAATTTTACAAATCATTACAGTCACATAATTCCAAGCCTGCAGGCAGTTTTTGAAATGTTGGTGGAAAAGGGCCATATGCCTGATTCTATGAAGAGCACCAATATGATTGTATTATCTAAACGAAGCAAAGATCCTTCTGCAGTGTCTTCATACTGGCTTATTTCTTTACATAATTTGGACATCAAACTTTATGCTAAATTATTAGCAAACAGACTAAACCTGGTAATGCCAACCATATTTTCTCCTGGACAAGTGGGGTTTGATCATGATAGGAGAGCTGTCATTAATATTAGGAGGCTGTTGGGTTTGATAGAATCATGGCAGAGGAATGGTATTAGAGACCCTGTTTTAATAGCCTTTGATGCAAAAAAAGTGTTTGACAGAGTCTCTTGTGCTTCTTAAAATGACACTTCTACAATATGGGTTTCAAGGCTTCATATATGATGCCATTCAAGTCCTTTATTCCAATCCAGAGGCACGGGTGCGGTAAATAGTACATTCTCCATGCCCTTCCCATTAACTCAGGGTTCATTACAAGGTTGTCCTTTATCACCCTCATTGTTTATATTAGCAATGGAACCACTTATATACAAATTGGAAGAACTTTTGATCCTCTCTTAAAACCTTTATTTGCAGATGATATTTTACTTTTCCTACTGGATGCAAAATCATATCTGCAAGAAACTTTAGATCTATTCACGGAGTTTGGTAGTTTTTCTGGTCTAAAATTAAAATAGATAAACTGGAGGTTTGGGATCCGACAGGATGATTATTTATTTATTTTACAAGTTTTGTATACCGTCATTTGGAAAAGGATCCATCATAATGGATTACAAAAATATTGGCATCAGTTATCTCTAAAATGGGCAGGAGGAAAGCTCAAATATCTTGGATTAAATATACACAGAGACCCTATTGCTTGGTACGCTCTTAACATACCTCCAGTTACTAAAGGATTCCAGTACAAATGCTGAAATTGGATGCAGTTTCCTCTCTCTTTTATGGGATGTCTAGCACTGATTATGATGCTGCTCTTGCCTTTCTATCTTACAGATTATTCCATGACAATTGAAGAAGGACATTACAAAACTATATTGGAGTTGATCCCAATTTCTTTGGAAAGACAAAAGGGTGAGGATCACTTTAAATAAACTGATGGTTCTTAGAGAGGAATATTTCTGAATATTTGCCTATACAACATTTCATGTAATTTGAGATATGTAGGGGATTGGATTGGTGACAAAGGTAAATATACTGACTTATGGGTCATTTTCCCAATGATTTTTAATATTAGATCGATGTTCAATAATCGGGGATCTTATCAGACGTGAGGTCTTGCCAACATATAATTTCAATAGAAATAGAAAACTGGTACAATATGTGATAGATACTATGACAGTGTAAGAAGTGATCACAAATGTAAATGAGTTAATTGACGTGTTAAACCCTCATTTTTTTGAGCACATTATACACTTACGCTAGATAAGCATCTTAATGTTCAAAACACTTATAAGTTATAGTGTTTGCTCAATACATTTTAATCATAGGGTATTGTCACGTCATTTCTCAATAGCCACAACTTATGAGTGATTATTTTCAAAATAATTATGAATTTTTAAATTTTTTTCGAAAGTTTTTTTTAAAGGGAAAACATTATTCCTTTATCACGATGAAGGAATAATGTTTTCCCTTTAAAAAAAACTTTTGAAAAATACCCAAAAACTAAGTATATCTCACGCTACTGATGCCAGTAATAGCAGTGGCTATTTTCAATGTCAACTTGATTAATAGCAGGTAATTGACTTAAGAACATAAGAACATAAGAAAATGCAATAGTGGGTCAGACCAAGGGTCCATCAAGCCCAGCATCCTGTTTCCAACAGTGGCCAATCCAGGCAATAAGAACCTGGCAAGTACCCAAAAACTAAGTCTATTCCATGTTGCCGTTGCTAATGGCAGTGGCTATTTTCTAAGTCAACTTAATTAATAGCAATGAACTTATCCAAACCTTTTTTAAACACAGCTATACTAACTGCACTAACCACATCCTCTGGCAACAAATTCCAGAGTTTAATTGTGCGTTGAGTGAAAAAGAATTTTCTCCAATTAGTTTTAAATGTGCCACATGCTAATTTCATGGAATGCCCCTTAGTCCTTCTATTATCTGAAAGAGTAAATAACCAATTCACATTTACCTGATCTAGAGCTCTCATGATTTTAAATTTTTTCAGAAAAGATTTTCAGAAAAGATTCAATCCACTGTAGTACTTTCCCATCTAACCCTATATCTTTCAAGGATTGCAGTAAAATATTATGGATAATAGTATCTAACATGGCCGAGATGTCCATAATACCAAAATATAGACCCTTGGAATCTTGAAACTGCATCTGAATTCATCTAACTAGACATCAATAATGTCTCTGAATTGTGATGTGGATGAAAGATGTCTTTATCATCCAAAAATTCCTGCTATTGTGTCAATACTACTTTTTTTGATTATTTTTGCTGACATCTGCAATGTAGAATTGGACAATAGATTGTTGGATCATTATCATCAAAGTTACTGTTTTTAAACTAGATTATGTGGGAAAGCCAACAGTCACTGAGAAGTACATGGTTCAGAATGATGTAATCTTTGAAAGGAATAAAGGAACAGGAAAAATAGGACCTCCCAGTACAGAGGTTGCAATAAATGCCAAAGTGGACCAAGTGTCTTTAAGTAAAATGCAGAAAGATTCCAAATTACCCCATCATCTGATGAGCAGGTTGTTAATACAAAGAAAAAAATACTTTGACATTTCTGTATACAAATGCTAGAAGTCTAAGAAATAAGGTGAGAGAGTTAGAGTGCGTAGCACTGGATGAAATGATAGATATAATCGACATCTCAGAGACCTGGTGGAAAGAGGATAACCAATGGGACACTGTGATACCAGGGAACAAATTAAATCAAAATGATAGGTTGGATCAAACAGGATAAAAATTCTGCAGGAAACAAAATGCAATGTTGAATATTTATGGATAAAACTTCCAGGTAAAAAAGAGAATTAAATAGTAATGGGGGTGTATTACCCTCCACCAGAACAGAATGGACAGACAGACAATGAAATGTTAAAAGAAAATAGGGAAGATAAAATCAGCAGCACAGTATTAATGGGGGATTTCAGTTACCCCAGTACTGATTGGGTGAATGTCACATCGGGACATTGTAGAGAGATAAAGTTCCTGGATGAAATAAATGACTGCTTCATGGAACAGCTGGTACCAGAACCAATAGGAGGAAAAATTATTTCATACCCAGTCCTTAGTGGGACCCAGGATTTGGTGTGAGATGTAACAGAGTTGGAGCCCCTTGGCAACAGTGATCACAACATGATTAAATCTGACTTAATAACTGGAAGGAGTGCAAAAAAGCAATCTACTAATACAGAATTTAAATTTTAAAAAGCTGATTTTCATAAAATGAGGAAAGTTGTTAGAAAAAAAACTGAAAGGAGCAACTGCAAAGGTTTAGGGCTGGATTTTAATACCTACGCGCGGGCATACATTTGTGCGCTCAACCCGGTGTGCATAAATGTATGCCCGATTTTATAACATGCGCGCACAGCCGCACGCATGTTATAAAATCCAGGGTCGGCGCACGGAAGGGGGTGCACAATTGTGCAACTTGCATGTGCTGAGCCACGCAGCCTTCCAAATTTCTGTCCACCCCCCCACCTTCCCCTACCTAACCCGCCCCCCAGCCCTACCCAAACCCCCCTACCCTTTATCTTATAAGTTGCATCTGCCTCCAGGCAGACATAGGATGTGTGCACCGGCCAATGGTCAGCCCATGAACCCGGGCACAGCGGCAAATGGCCGCTGAGCCTGGAGGCTCCAGCCCTGCTCTCACCCCACCCCTGGACCACCCCAACTCACCCACACCCCACCCCTTTTTTCAAGCCCCAGGACATACACACGTCTCAGGGCTTGCACGCGTCACCGGGCCTATGCAAAATAGGCTCGACACACGCAGGAGTGGTTACGCGTGTAAGCTTTGAAAATCTGCCCCTAAGAGTTTAGTTCAAGCATGGATGTTGTTTAAAAATACCTTCTTGGAAGCCCAGACCAGATGTATTCCATACATTAGATAAGGTGGAAGGAAAGCTAAATGACTACCAGCATGGTTAAAAGGTGAGGTGAGAGAGGCTATAATATGTAAATGAATGTCTTTCAAGAAATGGAAATGGATCCAAATGAAGAAAACAGGAAACAGGATAAGCACTGATAAGTCAGATTCAAAGCACTGATAAGGAAGACAAAGAGAGAATTTTGAAAAGAAGTTTGCCGTGGATGCAAAAGCTCATAATAAAACCTTTTTCAGGTACATTCAAGGAAAAACATCTGTGAGGGAGTAAGCTGGACCATTAGATGATCAAGGGATAAAAGGAGCACATCGCAATGAGAAAGCCATAGCAGAGAAACAAAATGAATGTTTTGCTTCAGAATTCACTGAGGAAGATGTAAGAGATATGACCATGGAAGAAATAATATTCAAAAGGTGATGATTCAGAGGAAATGAAACAAATTTCGGTGAACCTGGAAGATGTACTAGGGCAAATTGACAATCTAAAGAGTAGCAAATCACCTGGACCAGATGGTATATGACCCAGAGTGCTGAAAGAACTGAGAAATGAAATTGTGGACCTCCTATGGTACCTGAAGACTGGAAAGTTGCCAATGTAGTGCACATTTTCAAAAAGGGATCAAGGGGTGATAAAGGAAATTACAGACCAGTGAGTCTGACATCTGTGCCAGGCAGAATGGTAGAAACTATAATAAAGAACAAAACTGCTGAATATATAGATAAAGAATAGTTTAATTGGACAAAGCCAACATGAATTTAGCCAAAGGAATTCTAGCCTCACAAATGTGCTACATCTATTTGAGGGCAGAAATAAACTCCAGAATCAACTCTAATCATAGGAGACTTCAACCAACACATGGACAGCATAGCTAATTCTGCAGCATGTGAAATATTTCTAGACACCATGGAAGGCATGGATTGGTCACAATTCATATCCAATCACACCCATAAAGCAGGACACATCCTTGACCAGATTTTTGTCAATCAAAATAATTGCATACATTCTTCTCACAAAATATTGCCCTGGCCTGAGCACCAGCTAATAACAGCTGAAATAACACTCCTCACCACCCAAAAACCAAACTCAAATAACAATCAATTCTTCACCTATAGGAAAAAGATAGAAACTGAAACACTGGAAGACAGTATTAAGAATAAAATAACTGAGTTTGATCACAATAAGGCTCCTCATCTTCTGACACGTGGGATAAAATCATCAATGAAATAGTGGATACCCTAAGCCCAATCCAGACAAAAACGTTCCAAAATGAAGGTAACACAACTAAACAAAAGAAACCATGCTATACTGAAGAACTTAGACACACCGAATAGACCCTGAGAGAATCTGAAAAGCAATGGAGGAAAAGCCAATCAGCACAATCCCTAGAAAAATACAAATCCTATTAACAAAATACCGTGATCAAATAAATAAAGCAAAAAAAGATTACTGCACAAAACTGATTCTCAGCGTAATATTTAATTCAAAACCACTCTTTGAAACAGTGAAAAACCTAATCAAAAACCCATCCTCCTCCATCTTAAGCTCTGGAATTTGTTGCCAGAGGATGTGGTTAGTGCAGTTAGTGTAGCTGGGTTTAAAAAAGGATTGGATAAGTTCTTGGAGGAGAAGTCCATTAATGGCTATTAATCAAGTTGACTTAGGGAATAGCCACTGCTATTAATTGCATCAGTAGCATGGGATCTTCTTAGTGTTTGGGTAATTGCCAGGTTCTTATGGCCTGGATTGGCCTCTGTTGGAAACAGGATGCTGGGCTTGATGGACCCTTGGTCTGACCCAGCATGGCAATTTCTTATGTTCTTATGTTCTTAACTATGACTTTATTAAAAAAAATCATGCAATGAATGTGCTAATTCATTGTTAAACAAAATCAATACACTTAAATCACAATTACCCCACTACTTACCAACAAAAGAGCCTGAATAAAAACGTGGTCATGTGAAATGGAACACATTTGACCCAGTATCTAATTTGAAGTAAACCAAATCATCACTAAAATGAATCCAGCTACCCACCCACTACACCCTATTCCTGCAAGTGCACTGGAAACTATAAACAGCGTAATAACCCTGATATTCACAGCCATAATAATCGACTGCAGGAGGTCATTCAGCGGCGGTCCGGAACCCCCGCTGAATGACCTCCTGCAGTCGATCTCCTGCCGGCGCCATTTTCCGTACGGAAAACGATTCGCGGCAAGAAATCGCTCCCGGAACCCCGCTGGACTCCCAGGAACTTTTGGCCAGCTTGGGGGGGCCTCCTGACCCCCACAAGACTTGCCAAAAGTCCAGCGGGGCTCCGGAACGACCTCCTGCGGCGAATCATTTTGGTCTATGGCCGCCGCCATTTTGCGGCGACCATTTTGCAAAATGGCGCCGGCTGAAGACAACACGATGCAATTGAGGGGGCCGTTCCGGACTGCTGCCGTTCTGGGCCACCGCTGGATCCCCAGGTAATTTAAAGCATTGGGGGGGGGGGTTCGGGAGGGTGGGGGATTTAATTTAAAGGGTCGGGGGTGGGTTTTAGGGGGTTTTAGTGTGCCGGTTTTCCTGCCCTCCCCCTTCCCCCGATTTACGATTTTTTAACGATAAATCGGGGGAATTGGTATTGTATCGTGGCCCTAACGATTTTTGACGATTTAAAATATATCGGACGATATTTTAAATCGTCAAAAAACGATTCACATCCCTACAAAAAACTGAAATTGTGTGGTTAAGGAACGATAACACGATAATTAAATCAAATCTCCAACCCTAAACCTAGGAATCACTAATATTACTCCCTCAGATCAAGTATGAGACCTTGGAATTCAGATCGACGAGAACTTCACTATGAAAAAAGTATATTAGTAAATTAATCAAAACAGGGTACTCCAAGCTGAGAATATTACATCAACTGAAACCCTTGTTAACAATACAGGACTTCTGCACTGCCTTACAAACACTTATATCCTCAAACTTAAACTACTGCAGCTCTCTTCGAGCCTACTAAAACCACGACAAAATGCCTCTGCAAGACTCTTACTAGGAACAAAGAAATTTGACTGCATCGCCCCCTTGCTGATCGCACTGCACTGGCTTCCCGTACAAGCCAGAATTCATTATAAAGCTTTATCACTAATATTGAATATCATCAACAATATTAATCCATGTTTATTAGGAGTGACAATTCAATAGTACACACCGCAGATCACAAAACAAAGGGCTGCTATTGGTATCCTCCTCTCAGACCACATACATAGGGGCGGATTTTAAAATCCCTGCGCGCCGGCGCTCCTATTTTGCATAGGCCACCGGCGCGTGTAAAGCCCCGGGACGCACGTAAGTCCCGGGGCTTTCGAAATGGGGAGGGAGGGGGCTTGTCCGGGGGCGTTCTCGAAACGACGCGGCATTTCGGGGGCGTGCCGCGGCGTTTCAGGGGCAGGCCCGGGGGCATGGCGCCGGCCCGGGGGCCTGGTCGAGGCCTCCGGACCACACCCCCGGGACCGGAGGATGGAGCGGGGCTGCCGGCGACGCGCGCAAAGTTACGCCTGCTTTCAGCAGGCGTAACTTTGCTGACAAAGGTAAGGGGGGGGTTTAGATAGGGCCGGGGGGGGGGGGGGGGGGGGGTTAGGTAGGGGAAGGGAGGGGAAGGTGGGGGAGGTGGGGGAGGGCGAAGAAAAGTTCCCTCCGAGGCCGCTCCGAAATCGGAGCGGCCTCGGAGGGAACAGGCAGGCCGCGCTGGGCTCGGCGCGCGCAGGTTTCACAAATGTGCACCCCCTTGCACGCGCCGACCCCGGATTTTATAAGATACGCGCGGCTACGTGCGTATCTTATAAAATCTGGTGTACTTTTGTTCGCGCCAGTGGCGCGAACAAAAGTACCGGCGCGCGTATTGTTTTAAAATCTGCCCCATAATGCAAATAAGAGACTGAAAGTTTTCCATAGCAGGGCCCATGCTGTAGCACTCACCTGCAGAGTCAATACAAGCATGAACTAAAAACATGGCTCTTAGAAAAGCATACAATTTAACGTAAAAGACCAAAACACTGAAAAAAGCTACATCAGTTCCAGAGATAATGTGAATGGAGCAAGCAATAAGCAGCAATGAATAGGGATTCACATCCCTATTCATTGCTGCTTATTGCTTGCTCCATTCACATTATCTCTGGAACTGATGTAGCTTTTTTCAGTGTTTTGGTCTTTTACGTTAAATTGTATGCTTTTCTAAGAGCCATGTTTTTAGTGCGCACTAACTCCCGTTAGTGCGCACTAATCGGAAAAAAACGCTTTTTAACGATTTTTCAACGAAATAATCGTGCCAAACATGATTTTCTTCTCCTGCCACATGATTTCAATCGTTAAGACGATATGGACCGGTAGCCAGGTCAGTTAAGGTCAGTTTAGGAATGAATATGTATTCCTATTGGCTGCCCTCTTATTTATTCATGTTACCAAGGTTCCCACTGACAGTATATGGGGGATGGGAAATGGAAACAGTTGGTAGCTTGACAAAAAAAGTAATGTGATCAGTCAATGTGACTAGAACTTGTGCCCTAACCCTGATACCAGGGGTGTTGTGATCTTCATGTACACACAGTGCCCTATCCCTATTAATACCAGGAGTGTTGTGATCTTCCTGCACACAGTGCCCTAACCCTGACACCAGGGGTGTTGTGATCTTCCTGCATGCAGTGCCCTATCCCGCCTGCATTACTAGTGAGAGGCTGGCTTCACAGACAGGGGGGAGCTGCCTGACTGTAGTAGATTGAATAAAGATCTGATGTTTCTGCTCTCCTCACACCAAACAAAAGCAACACACAAGCAGAGAAGCCCTTCTTATAAAGTTGAGCTAGTGAGTTAAGTAGGAGGAAAAGTAAACATACTGGTGGCCAGTGTGGCTACTTAAAAAATACAATTACCAACAATCAATTACCACATATATTTGAACTGTGTATAATAGTTCCAGCCAGGACCACCTTTCTAAAATGCACAGTGATTGGCAAATTCAACATGCACTAGCATTTCACATGCCTGCTAACAAAAATAATAAACAAACAAGTTCTAGTCACATGAGTGATGATCATCACATTACTTTTTTTGTCAAGCTTCCAACTGTTTCCATTTCACATCCCCCAACCATTACCTCAGTGGGAACTTTGGTAACATCAATAGATAAGAACACAGCCAGCCAATAGGAATACATATTCATTCCTAAGTGACCCTTTACTGACCTGGGAAGTGTCAACACTTTGTTTCATTTTCTGTTGGTGTTCGTGAGTTTCCAGTTCCATTTCCCATCCCCCCAACCATCACCTCAGTGGAAACCTTGGTAACATCAATAGATAAGAGGGCAGCCAGCCAATAGGAACACATATTCATTCCTAACTGACATTTACTGACCTGGAAAGTGTCAATTTGTATCATTTTCTGTTAGTGCGCACTAACTCCCGTTAGTGGCACTAACACGATTTAACGATTTTTAACGATAAATCGTTAGAATTTCTATTGTATTGTGTTCTATAACGATTTAAGACGATATTAAAATTATCGGACGATAATTTTAATCGTTGAAAAACGATTCACATCCCTAGCAAGGAATGAAGTGAAGTACATTGTTAGTAAGAACATAAGAACATGCCATACTGGATCAGACCAAGGGTCCATCAAGCCCAGCATCCTGTTTCCAACAGTGGCCAATCCAGGCCATAAGAACCTGGCAAGTATCCAAAAACTAAGTCTATTCCATGTTACCATTGCTAATGGCAGTGGCTATTCTCTAAGTCAACTTAATAGCAGGTAATGGACTTCTCCTCCAAGAACTTATCCAATCCTTTTTTAAACATGGCTACACTAACTGCACTAACCACATCCTCTGGCAACAAATTCCAGAGTTTAATTGTGCATTGAGTGTAAAAGAACTTTCTCCGATTAATTTTAAATGTGCCACATGCTATCTTCATGGAGTGCCCCCTAGTCCTTCTATTATCCAAAAGCATAAATAACCGATTCACGTCTTCCCATTCTAGACCTCTCATGATTTTAAACACCTCTATCATATCCCCCCTCAGCCGTCTCTTCTCCAAGCTGAAAAATCCTAACCTCTTTAGTCTTTCCTCATAGGGGAACTGTTCCATCCCCTTTATCATTTTGGTAGCCCTTCTCTGTACCTTCTCCATCGCAATTATATCTTTTTTTAGATGCGGTGACCAGAATTGTACACAGTATTCAAGGTGCGGTCTCACCATGGAGCGATACAGAGGCATTATGACATTTTCCGTTTTATTCACCATTCCCTTTCTAATAATTCCCAACATTCTGTTTGCTTTTTTGACTGCCGCAGCACACTGAACCGATGATTTCAATGTGTTATCCACTATGATGCCTAGATCTCTTTCTTGGGTGGTAGCATCTAATATGGGACTTAACATTGTGTAACTATAGCATGGGTTATTTCATCTGCCATTTCGATGGCAGATGAATACAGGATAAGAACCTGTATTCACTGAGGTCAACCAAGAAAACGCATGAATATGAAGTAGATTATATAGTAGCTAGTGTAATATCCTAGGAGATTTATGATTATGAACTAGAAAAGGTATACAATGTGGTTTCAAACTAGAAGGGGAATGCTAACACACAGTATATGACTGCTGACCATGAATATGTATGCAGATTTTGTAAACCGTTGTGATCTTCTCTTGGAACGATGGTATATAAAATGCCAAAATAAATAAATAAATGTGGCTAAAGGTGAACCAGTTGATACGGTGTATCTGGATTGGCGGAAAACATTTGCTTCCATTGTAGTAGCCTAGCAATGAATGAAGCATCCCCAGAAGCGATGGGCATGGGGCAGGCAGGGGGAGGGGGAGAAGGGAATGGGTTGGGGTGGGGTGGGCATTGGAGGGGAGACTCTGGAGGCCACCAAGTTAAATTTCTTTTAGTACAAGGGGAAGTAGTCACAGGGGATGGGGAGAGGGCGAGGGGACTCCTGACCCCACTATTTTATGTTTAAGATTATATGTGCCATTGTTTGGGGGAGGGGGTTGCAAGTTCAACCCCATAGGGCCTTGGTAACAGGCCACACTATTTTTTAATGGAACCTAACTTAACCGGCTATATTATTTTTTGAATATATCTGGTTAAGTCTAAAGTGGATGAGAGAAATGCCAAGAAACAGAGATGGAGGTCTGTTTGAATGATGAGAGGAGAGAGACAGAAGTCAAGAATGCAAACTTGATTATCTTGAAATAAGCAGCAACAGTCTTACAACATAAGATGTAGTGATAGTGGCACTGATTGACTTCTGATAATTAGGGATGTGAGACATGAATCAAGGGAATTTCAGCCTCCTTTAACTTGACAGGACTTTAGGAACTTTTCCCACATCTGCTTGGGAAATACATCACATTCTTACTGTGGATTTGATGAAAACTAAAATGCTGAAAAACTTTACAAAAGTATGTTTGGAACAGTCCTAAATGGATCCACTGATTGGTTTTATAAAAATTTTAATCAAATCTGAAAAATGTGCTCTAAATTGCACATCAAACAATTTCAGGAAGTTCTGAACTTTTCTGGCTCATTGAATAGTTCACCGATCTATTTAGAAAAATTCACATATGTGGAATTCTAACTTGTACCCTTGTGCAACACAGAAAAGCAGGGACTATCTCAGAATTAGAGGAAGACACCTGCCTGCCAGTCCAGCATCTGACTGGTTGAATAATTAATATAATTTATAATCTATCACACATCTGGAATTCTAACTCATGGCCCCTGTGTGACAGAGAGAAGCACTGACTGTCTCATGATTAGAGGCACACCCCTACCTGCCAGTCCAGCATCTGACTGGCTGAATATAGAATATCATTTATAATCTGTCACACATCTGGAATTCTAACTCGCAGCCCTGTGTGACAGAGAGAAGCACTGACTGTCTCATGATTAGAGGCATACCACTGCCTACCAGTCCAGAATCTGACTGGCTGAATATAGAATATCATTTATAATCTGTCACACATCTGGAATTCTAACTCTTGCCCCTGTGTGACAGAGAGAAGCACTGACTGTCTCATGGTTAGAGGCACACCCCTGCCTGCCAGTCCAGCATCTGACTGGCTGAATATAGAATAATATTTATAATCTGTCACACATCTGGAATTCTAACTCGCAGCCCTGTGTGACAGAGAGAAGCACTGACTGTCTCATGATTAGAGGCACACCCCTGCCTGCCAGTCCAGCATCTGACTGGCTGAATATAGAATATGATTTACAATCTGTCACACATCTGGAATTCTAACTCACTGCCCTGTGTGACACAGAGAAGCACTGACTGTCTCAGGATTAGAGGCGTACCCCTGCCTGTAAGTCCATCATCTCACTGGCTGAATATAGAATATAATTTATAATCTGTCACACATCTGGAATTCTAACTTGCAGCCCTGTGTGACAGAGAGAAGCACTGACTGTCTCATGATTAGAGGCACACCCCTGTCTGCCAGTCCAACATCTGACTGGCTGAATATAGAATATCATTTATAATCTGTCACACATCTGGAATTCTAACTCACAGCCCTGTCTGACACAGAGAAGAGGGGACTGTCTCATGATTAGAGGCACACCACTGCCTGCCAGTCCAGCATCTGACTGGCTGAATATAGAATATCATTTATAATCTGTCACACATCTGGAATTCTAACTCACAGCCCCCATGTGACAGAGAAAAGCACTGACTGTCTCATGATTAGAAGCATAACCCTGCCTGCCAGTCCAGCATCTGACTGGCTGAATATAGAATATCATTTATAATCTGTCACACATCTGGAATTCTAACTCTTGCCCCTGTGTGACAGAGAGAAGCAGGAACTGTCTCAGGATTAGAAGCAGGTTTCTGTCTGCCAGTGCTGTCTGGCTGAATATATAATACAATTTATAATCTGTCACACATCTGGAATTCTAATTCTTGCTCCTGTGTGACAGAGAGAAGCAGGGACTGTCTCAGGATTAGAAGCAGGTTTCTGTCTGCCAGTGCAACATCTGTCTGGCTGAATATATAATACTATTATTATAATCTGTCACACAGAGATCAGAGTAGTCACAATAGCAACATCAGTCTCTTACCTTGGTGTATGACAGCCTCCTGGAGGTGTCTTTCTTGGAGGTGTCATTCACCACATTGTCAGACTCTCATGTAGAAGTCACTCACTGCTAGGGGAGATTTATGAAGATGTCCCTTCTGTAGCAGAAGTTAGTTGCTGCAGTGTTAGGGTTTTGCTCCTAATGGTATCTCCGGCTGTGACATGTGTCTAGATGAGTTTGAACACACAGACATCCCACCTCTAGTCCTGCATAGACTTTATATAACCTGCTCTTCACAGGGGTCTCCAGGGGACATTGCACATAGTTTTAGCCAATTAGAAAAAATAGTCTCTGCCTTCAATTAAACATATCTGCTAATGCACCTTCCAGACTGCACATCTTTTTCATAATTATTCCCAATGCTAATTTTCTTGTTCAACAGAGATCGATCTCTGTCTTATGTGCATCCGCATAGTGCTGCACACACCTTATAGCACTATATGTAAATATTTAATAGTTGTGGTAATAACAGTAGGTCCTAATTAGCTCTGAGTTCCTTCATGAGACTGAGCTCTCTCAACCCTTAGCAATACCAAGGAAACAGGAAGGATTCAACCCTGGGAATGTGCCAATCTGAGCTGAGAGCTTCCAGCATTGCTGGAAAGAGATCAAACCTGGAGATCTCACACAAGATCAAAAACACACACAAGGAAACTAAACCTGCTGGAAAGTGGAAGCCATGATTAACAATCACTTTTGGATATCTGTGGAGATTTAGAGTCAGGAAACTTTATTGTATGAAAAAATGTACCTGTTACTAAAGTAATACACAGTGAGGGTAATTTAAATGCAGTAAAATCTGTGTGCATTGTATTCCAAGAGAACTATATTCAGTTCCATTTCTTTGGCTAAGTATGGGTTTAGCCAGACAAATAAAGCGATTTGAAAATCCTGCTGTGCTGACTGCCTTCAAGTTAGCTTCAAAACTTTATATCCTAATAAATTATCTGGACAAGGGTGTTTCAGTGTGCAGCTGTCTCTCTGGCAAAAGTAGATGGATAAATGCCAATCTGGGTAACATAGGCAGATAAGTCTGGGGCTGCTGTAGAACAACCCAAAATTATCTAAATATCACTACAAACTTTCATAAAATGAGGAAAATAGTTAGAAAAAAACTTAAAAGTGCAGCTGCAAAGGTTGAAAGTGTTCAACAGGCATGGATGTTGTTTAAAAATACAATCCTAGAAGCACTGTCCAGATGTATTCCATCACAGAACATATAGAAAGACATGGTTTAATGGAACAAAGTCAGCATGGCTTTACCCAAGGCAAGTCTTGCCTCACAAATCTGCTTCATTTTTTTTGAAGGAGTTAATAAACATGTGGATAAAGGTGAACCGGTAGATGTAGTGTACTTGGATTTTCAGAAGGCGTTTGACAAAGTTCCTCATGAGAGGCTTCTAGGAAAAGTAAAAAGTCATGGGATAGGTGGTGATGTCCTTTCGTGGATTACAAACTGGTTAAAAGACAGGAAACAGAGAGTAGGATTAAATGGTCAATTTTCTCAGTGGAGGGGAGTGGGCAGTGGAGTACCTCAGGGATCTGTAGTGGGACCCTTACTTTTCAATATATTTATAAATGATCTGGAAAGAAATACGATGAGTGAGATAATCAGATTTGCACATGATTCAAAATTCTTCAGAGACGTTAAATCACAAGCAGATTGTGATAAATTGCAGGAAGACCTTGTGAGACGGGAAAATTGGGCATCAAAAGGGCAGATGAAATTTAATGTGGATAAGTGCAAGGTGATGCATATAAGGGAAAAATAACCCATGCTATAGTTACACAATCTTAGGTTCCATATTAGGTGCTACAACCCAAGAAAGAGATCTAGGCGTCATAGTGGATAACACATTGAAATCGTCGGTTCAGTGTGCTGTGACAGTCAAAAAAGCAAACAGAATGTTGGGAATTATTAGAAAGGGAATGGTGAATAAAACGGAAAATGTCATAATGCCTCTGTATCGCTCCATGGTGAGACCGCACCTTCTATACTGTGTACAATCTTGGTCACCGTATCTCAAAAAAAGATATAATTGCGATGGAGAAGGTACAGAGAAGGGCTACCAAAATGATAAGGGGAATGGAACAGCTCCCCTATGAGGAAAGACTAAAGAGGTTAGGACTTTTCATCTTGGAGTAGAGATGGCTGAGGGAGGATATGATAGAGGTGTTTAAAATCATGAGAGGTCTAGAATGGGTAGATGTGAATCGGTTATTTACTCTTTCAGATAATAGAAAGACTAGGGGGCACTCCTTGAAGTTAGCATGTGGCACATTTAAAACTAATCGGAGAAAGTTCTTTTTTACTCAACGCACAATTAAGCTCTGGAATTTGTTGCCAGAGGATGTGGTTAGTGCAGTTAGTATAGCTGTGCTTAGAAAGGGATTGGATAAGTTCTTGGAGGAGAAGTCCATTACCTGCTATTAATTAAGTTGACTTAGAAAATAGTCACTGCTATTACTAGCAATGGTTACATGGAATAGACTTAGTTTTTGGGTACTTGCCAGGTTCTTATGGCCTGAATTGGCCATTGTTGGACACAGGATGCTGGGCTTGATGGACCCTTGGTCTGACCCAGTATGGCATGTTCTTATGTTCTTATTAAGAAAGGTGGAAGGAAGGCAAAATGATTACCATCATGGTTAAAGGTGAGGTGAAAGAGGTTATTTTAGTCAAAAAACATCCTTCAAAAATTGGAAGAAAGATCATCTGAAGAAAATATGATTTATTTATGTATTTATTTATTTAGTGGTTTTTATATACCGATTACCGTTTGCACATCGTATCGGTTTACAAGGAACATAGTGGTTATATAGTATAGGTTTACAATGAACATTGTGTTTAAAGGAATAGCATAGTTAATAAGATTAAACCATTTACATAGAACAAATTGGTAGAGTGCATAAAAACGGGAACAAATTAAACTATATACATAGAGCAAGGTTGAAGAGAGAAGGGTTAACATAAGTCTAAGTATAAAATAAATTGTAAATGATAACAAAACGCAAGAATATAGCAGGAGTTTAAGAGTTTATATAGTGTGGTTGGAGGCATGTGGG
The DNA here is from genome assembly GCF_901001135.1 of Rhinatrema bivittatum. Lineage (NCBI taxonomy): Eukaryota > Metazoa > Chordata > Amphibia > Gymnophiona > Rhinatrematidae > Rhinatrema > Rhinatrema bivittatum. Next base: position 4,375,770 of record NC_042619.1, on the reverse strand, counting down.
TTGCGAAAAACTGGACAAAACAATGCAAAAATATTTATACATGTTTAAGGGCGAGAGCATAAAGGACATATAAATTAGAGATGTGAATCGGAACCGGAATCGGTTCGCTTCCAGTTCCGATTCAAATCTTATAATTTTTATCATCCAGCCCGATTGGTTTTTTGTTTATTAGCTGTGCCTGATCTGATAAACAAAAAACCCACCCTGACCCTTTAAAACTGACCCCTTAGCCTCCCCCCCCCCCCCCCCAAAAAAATGTTTTAAAATTACCTGGTGGTCCAGTGGGGGTGCCGGGAGCGATCTCCCACTCTCGGGCCGTCGGCTGCCACTAATATAAATGGCGCTGATGGCCCTTTGCCCTTACTATGTGACAGGGTATCTGTGCCATTGGCCAGCCCCTGTCACATGGTAGGAGCACTGGATGGCCAGCGCCATCTTTAAAAATGGCACGGGTGGGGGTTTTTTTATCGGGTCATCGGCGCCATTTTTATTAGTGGCAGCCGACGGCCTGAGAGTGGGAGATCGTACCTGGTGCCCCCACTGGACCACCAGGTAATTTTAAAATGTTTTGGGGGTGGTCAGGAGGGTGGGGGAGACTAAGGGGTCTCCTCTTTTGATGACTGTTAACTCACAAGTTAATACTGCCTATCTGGTAAGGCAACAGCCTGATTCAAAGGAAGCTGGTCCTCCTGAGTCAAGTTCTTTTTTACAAAGTTTGACTTCTGAGACTTTAGATCCTCAGAAAGTTACGTCAGCAGATGTGTGGACCTCGCTTATTAATATGGAAAAATCGTTGTCTTTTTCTACAACTCAGTTTGGAAGATTATGGATCACGTACTAATAATTTAGAGAGATCAACTAGCACTATAACATCTCAAGTTACTTTGTTACGGTCATCTAGTACTGCTTTTATGAAGGACAATTTAATTCTTCAGAAACAGCAGGAAAATGTGGAGAACGAGATTCGTATGAGGAATCTTTGCTTTCTAAATTTTCCAGTTTCTAGATTACTCTAAGCTATTGAATTATTTAGAAAATATATAGGTGAGGTATTATTTATATCATCCGCGAAATAAATAGCTATCTCTAAATTATACTATATTCCACGTTTTAAAGTGAGTTTAGCAGATTGGGAAGAGGAGATGGATATTCTACAAGGGGAATGTCCTAATTTGACCTCATTTTTTGAGGCATGGATTGATGATATCCCCACAAGGGCAACACTTTTGGTATCTTTCTGTAGTGAACAGGACAAACATTTGGTGTTTCAGAAATAATTTAGAAATAAAGTTATATCTTTCTGTGGTCAGAAAATTCCGGTATTTCCTGATGTTTCTAGAAACACTCCAATGAGGAGAAAATGTCTTTTGTTAAAGCCTAGTTTTATCCTTAGGGGCAGTATTCTTTTTAAAATTCCCCTATAAGTGTTTGGTTGTCTATCAGAAAAATAGATTTATATTTCAAGATCCTAGTCATTTAGAGACATTTCTTGTGGATAAGCAAACAGCTTAGGCATTTGGAATGTGTGGAATGTTAAGGTAAAGTAATTGAATTATCTCTCTATATGCTGTAATTATTGCAGTCTTTTCTTTTTTCTTGAAATTCTATTCTGCTATAGCCTCCCTATATGGGGACTAGTAATATCAGAATCTTATAAATATTATGTAATATGTTAATGTAATTATAATCTTCAGATTCTATTATTTGAATTTCATCAAAATGTATTGTTAAAATGCAATAAAACATAAATAAAAAATAATTTATAAAATGTATAGATATTGACATAAAACATTGTCAAAATATATATAAGGTGCTTGTAATGAAACAATGACACCTGCAATAGAGCTGGACTTCAAGAAAGATACTTTGTGAATTGCAAATGAGTCACATGGAAGATACCTTCATTAAAAGAGGATACAGATAAACCACAGTACACAAGAAAGAATACTTTGTAATTGTTTCACAGGACTGTGGTTTCAATGATGTTTCTGTAGTCTCTGTTCTACTTCTGCTTCATCCTGTATTTTCTGTCCCTACAAAGGCTCTGTTTTGCCATCCAGGCTTCCTCAGGGGAAAATATTGTTCATAACTATTCTAGCATTGATACCATGGACTGTATTTACTGAAGAGGACTCGATCTCTTATTGTTGATGCAGAGGAGCCTTCCGGTTCTCATCTACTGCAAAGGGTGGAGGCCTCTGGAGGATATTGATTGTACATTGTAATGCAAATACTCTCCATTAAGAACATAAGAGCATAAGAACATGCCATGCTGGGTCAGACCAAAGGACCATCAAGCCCAGCATCCTGTTTGCTTAGAAATAAATAACCCTATAGATTTGTGTTGAACAGGACTGTATTTTGTTGCCACTCATTCCTTTTGTTTTCGGTATTTATCTACATGTGTGTGTTGTTTACTCCACCTTTGCAGTGTCGCAGGATTGTGTATATCATTGTTTGTGGGTGACACCATATGATTAGCTCTTTTAGTTCCAATTTACAATTTAGGGCAACTTATGTTGTTTCAAGTGAATGTTCCTATATAAATCTTTAAGTTTATAACTTCCTTGCATGAAAATTGTAATGCATGTGTCTATATGCACCTTAGTTAGTGACTGAGCAGACTAGTATGTAAGTGTTTTGTGTTCTGTTTGTTCAAGTTACTTGGATACATTGTTGTTTGTTGGAAGCCCATGTGCCAGTTCTTCAATGGCAACATTGTAACATTTTGCATTGCCTACTAGAGCTAGTCTTCATATTCACACATTGTATCCATTTAATCCTTTGTTTTAGAGAAATACCTCATTGATGTTTGGTCTAAAAATGTCTTTTGTCCTCTTAAATGGATTAAGAGCCTATAAATCAAAGAATCTGCTTGGGGTCGGTGGACATTGGGGTGTTTCCAAGGGAAAGTATTATCTATCTTTCTTTCTGGTTTAACATACACACATACCCATTATTTATTTATTTATTTTTATTGTAAATACTTCTATATCACTTATCAAATTTTCTAAGTGGTTTACGATAAAAGATTCATAATAATAAAAATCAAGACATACTTAGAATTACCTACCTTTCCTTGTTAATAACACACACAAACTAAAGGTTAATTTACTTCACAATCTCATTCTCCCCCAAATCTCTGAGCCCCAAAATCAGCTGGTGAAGCAATTCTCACTGATCATCTTCAGTCGCTAGGAAAATCTAATGCTGCCTATGCTAGAATCAGAAAACGTAGATGGAGATTAACCAAGCTGCGATCTGCTGATATATCATGGTTTACAACATTTAACACGTGTTAAATGCCATCGATGCTGCAGCACTATCATGCAGTTTTAAATGATATAAACAAAGATTTTCATACATAAAATTGCCTAATGCATGCAAAGCAGATTATGCATAGGCAATCCAATGCAAATAAAATAATGTGGCTGACTTAGAAAAAAGTCCACAGCATTATTTTCTCTCTATAGAGGAAAGGTAGATGAAGCTCCTTGGGAGCTTCGGGCCAGTAACGCAGGTCCCAGAACTTCCTTGGAAAATGTAAAGGGTCAAGGAGCTGAATACACCCATGACCCCCCCCCCCAAGGCATAAAAAATTACCCCAGAGGTTGATGTCAATTCCCGCCAGCACCCCCTCACCTTGCCGCCACATAATGAGGTGGCATCGGGGCCCCCCCTGGGAAATAACCTTTAGGAACGTGTGTGGCACCACCAGCAGCCCCTCCCTTTCAAACCCCAAAGTAATACAATAGCCCTCCCCACAGCCCACCCACCCCCACCCCTTCCAAACAAAAAAAAATCCCATCCCCCCATCCCCACCCTGAAAATGAGGGCACTTTTGGTCTAGGGGGAGGGCTAGTGCACCTCCCCCCCCCCCCCCCCCCTCTCACTGAAGTACCTTGCCATATGGTCTGAGATATCTCATTGGGTGCCCCAGGCACACTCAGGGCCATTTTGCAAAATGTGATAGGGCAAGGCCCAGCGGCTGGAGCAGGGCCACATGGCTAGGTTTATCCGGCTAACACTGCTATCCAGACTGTGTCTGAATATGGACCTTCAGGGGCTTTTCTAGTGGGAAGGAGGGTTCATATGAGGTGGGGGCTGGAGTGTGTTGGGATTTGAAAGGGAAGGGGTGGAGGTTAAGAGCTGACATTGCAGACCTTTTTGTTGCACGATTTTTGCCCTGATACAAAACTTCAGCTGCATTAATTTGTCAGGGAGGGGCCAAAGGTCTTGGGAACACCACCCTCCTGTGACATTTGGCCCCTCCCATGATAAACCATTGCAGCTTAGTAAACCTCTCTCTTTTAGCGAGTTAGCACTGAAAAATGAGCCCCACCAGTTAAGGAAACCCCCTCCCATAAAACCTGCACTTTGAAGAAGCTCATGTCCAGCATTTCCCTTTCCTTTGGATCCCATTTTTAATCTTTTTGGTTTAAACTCCTAGAGGTCAGTATTCAGAGCGCTGGAAGAAGGGAAGGACATCTCTGAGTCCGTCTGCTGCTGAGTGCCCTGCACATAATTCTGTGCTTAGCTTTACCCCAACAGCTCTGCTCCTTCTCTGAGCAGACTTAGCTCTGTAACTTTAGCTGCACAGAACTCAGTGGGGCGGATTTTCAAAGGGTTACACGCGAATATTACACGCGTAACCCCGAAAACCCGCTCCTGTATGCGCCGAGCCTATTTTGCATAGGCGACGTGCGCAAGCCCCGGGATGCGCGTATGTCCCGGGGCGGCACAGGGTGAGACCTCTAGCACAGCGGCCGTGCCAGGGATCGCGCGCGGCACTCGGCTGGCGCACGCAAATTACGCCTGCCCGGAGGCAGGTGCAACGTTTTCAACAACGGTCGGGGGGGGGGGGGGAGATAGGGCTGGGGGGGTTAGGTAGGGGAAGGGAGAGGAAGGTGGGGGGCAGAAGGAAAGTTCCCTCTGAGGCCACTCCGATTTCAGAGCGGCCTCAGAAGAAATGGGGAAATCCATAGGGGCTCCCCTAGGGCTCGGCACGCTCAAGGTGCACAAGTGTGCGCCCCCTTGTGCGTGCTGACCCCTGATTATATAACATGCGCGTGGGGGCGGGGTAATCAGGCCACCAATTTGAGTCTCTGCTTTTAAGTTTTAAGTCTGAAAGGGGATCCTGAGGTGTGCAGGATGGGGGAGAGACGGAATTGGGGGCCACTGTGGGACTGTAACGTGTTTTGTTAAGGTGAAGGTGCCAGGCCACGGGTCGTGGGAAACTTCTTTTTACTTAAAGAAGAGGAGTGGCTTGGGAGGGGCTTCAGGATAAGATTATTTTATTATAGAGATGTGAATCGTGTCCTCGATCGTCTTAACGATCAATTTTGGCTGGGAGGGGGAGGGAATCGTATTGTTGCCGTTTGGGTATGTAAAGTATCGTGAAAATCGTTAAAATCATGAGCCGGCACACTAAAACACCCTAAAACCCACCCCCGACCCTTTAAATTAAATCCCCCACCCTCCCGAACCCCCCCCCCCCCCAAATGCCTTAAATTACCTGGGGGTCCAGCGGCACACTAAAACCCCCTAAAACCTACCCCGACCCTTTAAATTAAATCCCCCACCCTCCCGAACCCCCCCCCCCCCAAATGCCTTAAATTACCTGGGGGTCCAGCGGCACACTAAAACACGGCACACTAAAACCCCCTAAAACCCACCCCGACCCTTTAAATTAAATCCCCCCACCCTCCCGAACCCCCCCCCCCCAAATGCCTTAAATTACCTGGGGGTCCGTAGCGGCGGTCCGTAGCTTAAATTACCTCCGTAGCCTTAAATTACTTCCGTAGCGGTGGTCCGTAGCTAAATCGGGGGAAGGGGGAGAGCAGGAAACCGGCACACTAAATCGTGTAGTCTTCAGCCGGCGCCATTTTGCAAAATGGCCGCCGCAAAATGGCGGCGGCCATAGACCAAAACGATTCGACGCAGGAGGTCGTTCCGGACCCCCGCTGGACTTTTGGCAAGTCTTGTGGGGGTCAGGAGGCCCCCCCAAGCTGGCCAAAAGTTACTGGGGGTCCAGCGGGGGTCCGGGAGCGATCTCCTGCCACGAATCGTTTTCCGTACGGAAAATGGCGCCGGCAGGAGATCGACTGCAGGAGGTCGTTCAGCGGGGGTCTGGACCCCCGATTCAGCGGGGGTCCGGAACCCTCGCTGAACAACCTCCTGCAGTCGATCTCCTGCCGGCGCCATTTTCCGTACGGAAAACGATTCGTGGCAGGAGATCGCTCCCGGACCCCCGCTGGACCCCCAGTAACTTTTGGCCAGCTTGGGGGGGCCTCCTGACCCCCACAAGACTTGCCAAAAGTCCAGCAGGGGTCCGGAACGACCTCCTGCGTCGAATCGTTTTGGTCTATGGCCGCCGCCATTTTGCGGCGGCCATTTTGCAAAATGGTGCCGGCTGAAGACTACACGATTTAGTGTGCCGGTTTCCTGCTCTCCCCCTTCCCCCGATTTAGCTACGGACCGCCGCTACGGAAGTAATTTAAGGCTACGGAGGTAATTTAAGCTACGGACCGCCGCTACGGACCCCCAGGTAATTTAAGGCATTTGGGGGGGGGGTTCGGGAGGGTGGGGGGATTTAATTTAAAGGGTCGGGGTGGGTTTTAGGGGGTTTTAGTGTGCCGTGTTTTAGTGTGCCGCTGGACCCCCAGGTAATTTAAGGCATTTGGGGGGGGTTCGGGAGGGTGGGGGATTTAATTTAAAGGGTCGGGGGTGGGTTTTAGGGGGTTTTACTGTGCCGGTTTTCCTGCCCTCCCCCTTCCCCCGATTTACGATTTTTTGACGATAAATCGGGGGAATTGGTATTGTATCGTGGCCCTAATGATTTTTGACGATTTAAAATATATCGGACGATATTTTAAATCATCAAAAAACGATTCACATCCCTATTTTATTATGTCAGAACGAAGGACAGCCAGACAGATTTAGGGCTGGTTTTGAAGCACCCATATTTGGCTGGCCAGTGGCCAAGTTAAGCAGCTCGCTCTGAAAATCAGCATTAGGCACTAGAGATGTGAATCATGTGCCAGATCGTCTTAATGATCAGGTTCGGCTGGGGGGGGGGGGGGGGGAATCTGATCGATAAGATATGTGAATTGGAATCATTTCTGATTCCAATTCACATCGCTAATTTTTTTTTTTAGGGAGGCCCGCGCCACTAAAAAAAAAACCCACCGACCCTTTAAATCGACCCCCCTTAGCCTCCCCCACCCTCCCGACCCCCCCCCCCCCCAAAACCTTTTAAAATTACCTGGTGGTCCAGGGGGGCCTCGGGGAGCGATCTCCCGTTCCCAGGCATCAGCTGCGCTAAAAAAAAAATGGTGCCGATGCCCCTTTGCCCTTACCATGTAACAAGGTATCCGTGCCATTGGCCGGCCCCTGTCACATGGTAGGAGCACTGGATGGCCGGCACCAGATGGTGCCGGCCATCCAGTGCTCCTACCATGTGACAGGGGCCGGCCAATGGCAGATCAACTCCATCCTCAAAGAAGGTTTCTTCAAGCTTCACATCCTGAAGAAACTCAGACCCCTCCTCCACTATTATGACTTCCGCACCGTCGTCCAAGCCACCCTTTCCTCAAAGCTGGACTACTGTAATGCCCTCTTCCTCGGCCTACCCTCCTCCACCACCAAGCCCTTACAAATGCTCCAGAATGCCATCGCCAGGGTCATCACCAACTCAAGGAAAGCTGATCACATTACCCCTATACTCAAAGAACTCCACTGGCTCCCCATCGCATCCCGAATTCTCTTCAAAATTCTAACCATAGTGCACAAGTCCATCCACTCGCACAATTCCAATTGGTTGGATGAACCCTTTCGTCCTATACACACTGAACGACCCACTCGCACTGTCAACAAAGGCACCCTCTCCATTCCCCCTTTGAAAAAAAGCCCACCTCTCCTCTACTAGGGACCGTGCACTATCCATTGCAGGCCCTAAACAATGGAACGCCCTCCCTACCACTCTCAGGCTAGAGCCATGTTACGCCAAGTTCAGAAAAAAACTTAAAACATGGCTCTTCCGACAAGCCTACCCTGATTAAGTACACTGACCTCCGCAAGTATCTTGCCTACGCCTTGTATATTCCTGTAAATAGTCCGTTGCAGTTTTTATTTATTGCTTTAATTCCTCCACCTCCTGCTCTTTGTATACTCCTCCTTGTTCGCCCTCCCTGTTCATTGTAATTTCTACCTTTAAAGTTACATTGTAAACCGGTATGATGTATGCATACTAATACCGGTATATAAAAGTTTTTAAATAAATAAACTCTGCACTCAGGCATGCCCAGAAGCTAAACCTTACTTAGGGGCTGAATGCCTTTGAATGTTGACCTCATTGTGGCTACCAAGGTCCTCAGGTACTTTACACCTGCTCTTCCTGTAGCATGCATAGACCAGGTGTGCACCCAGAGGCATCTCCTTTTACTAATCCAGCTCCCACGTTTTATTAGCCACTATGCTGGCTCCAGGTTACTCCCCCAGGTTTCTAACCATGTAACTCTTTATGATCCAGGTAGATCCTTCTGAAACTTGTCCTTGGTGGTATTCCCATGTTTATAGGTTAAATATCTGATTATGTCTTAGGGACATGGCCAGAATGTAGAATCAGGTTAAATGGTGCTTCCTGACTTGTACTCTGCTACAGTGAAGCATTTTGTTGAGCAGCATATCATGGCTGCATGTTTTTCTGAAGGCATACCTTGATTTCCTGAATTATTTTAGAAATGTTTAATGGTGTTTGATAATCTTTTGATTCTGCTTTCCAACAGGTTTAGTTTCTGTGTGTCTGTGACTGTGTGTCTGTGTCTGTGTCTGTGTCTGTGTGTGTGTATGTGTGAGTGTGTGTGAGTGTGTGTGTGTGTGTGTGTGTATGTGTGTGTGTGTGTGTGTGTATGTGTGAGTGTGTGTGAGTGTGTGTGTGTGTGTGTCTGTGTCTGTGTCTGTGTGTGTGTGTGTGTGTGTGTGTTTAAATCTTGTGTGAGATCTCCAGATTTCATCTTTTCCCAGAGGTGCTGGAAGCTCTCAGTCCACATTGCCACCTCTCAAGGGTTAAATCCTGCCTGACTTCTTGGCATTGCTAAGGGATGAGAACTCAGTCCCTTTGGGGCTATCCTGGAGGAGCTCAGGGCTAGTGAGTAATGTGTAATGAGCCTGTGGCCTCCCTCCCCTCCTGTGAAGAGCAGGCACAGTGCATATAATGTCTGTGCAGGGCTGCTACTGACTTCTTCCTACATTCAGACCAGTGCAGAGACATCTCAGAGAAAACCATCGCGCTGCTGCAGGAGGCTCTGATACGGCTGTCTGTGTCCTGCCTCCGGAGAGACCTCCTCCAGGAGACTTCCACTCTGAGGTGAGTGACTTCTGCATGTGTGTATTGTGCAGTCCTGAATAGGAGGTTCATGAATAAAATCAGAAGCCTAGGAGTGGGTCCAAGGTGTGGGATTGGATTATAAATTGTTTGACTGACAGACACCACCAGGAAGTCTCTCTGGGGAGAGAAGTGTATTTAATGGAGTTCCTCAGCGATTGGTTCTGGGGTTCGTTCTGATATTGCAGAAGAATTGGAAGGAAATGTTTGTCTTTTTGTGCAAGACATTAAGATCTACAACAGAGTAGACACACTTGAAGGAAAAGAGAATGAGATGCGGTCTAAGAGATTCGAGGAGCGGTAGAAAGTTTGGTAGCTGGGGGTTCAATGACAAGAAGTGCGGAGTCGTGCATTTGGGGTGCAGAAATCAATGTGAAGGGTGAAGAGAGACTGATGTGCACAGACTGGGAAAGAGAGCCAGGGCTGACAGTGCCTGATGATTAGACTATAACAAAGTAATGTGACAATGAAGGATGCTGAGCTGCACAGAGAGAGGCATAACCAGCAGGAAAAAGGAGCTGGGAATGCCCCAATATGTCTCACTAGGGAAGCCTCATTTGGAGTACTGTGTTCAGATTTGTAGATCAAATGTCAAAAATGACAGAGAATGGATAGAAGTGGTTCAGGCACGGTGTGAGGTCTGCTCCAAAAGACACATGAGATGAGACTTGAGGACCTAACTATATATAGCCTGGAGGAGAGAAGGTACGAGGGGATATGATGCAGATTTTCACATTCCTGAAAGGTACTAGTAATACACAGGAATCAAACCACTGGCAGTGGGAAGGAAGCTGTAGAGCTTGGGATCAGGATATGAAACACCACGGGGTAAGACTCAAGAGCAACATCAGGAAATAGCTTTTTTTTTTTAATGGAAAAGGTGGTAGATTTGCCAGAAGGTGTGGTGAAGACAAGAACAGCGAAGGAACTCAAAGGGCCATGTGATGAACACAGAGGATCCCTAGTGGCAAAAGGATTTACATGAAGGAAAGGGCTAATCTGTGATAACACTTAAGTTGACGCACAGCTGTCACCGGTGTTTAGCAAGAGTCTGCCTTTTTTTTCAGTGTCTACCTCCGACCTGTAATCTACTTCCTAATCTGGGGGTAGGCTGCAGACTCTGTGCGATGACACACAATTCTCCAAGCTGAAAAGTCCTAACCTCTTTAGCCTCTCCTCATAGGGGAGCTGTTCCATCCCCTTTATCATTTTGGTTGCCCTTCTCTGTACCTTCTCCATCGCAATTATATCTTTTTTGAGATGCGGCGACCAGAATTGTACACAGTATTCAAGGTGTGGTCTCACCATGGAGCGATACAGAGGCATTATGACATTTTCTGTTTTATTAACCATTCCCTTCCTAATAATTCCTAACATTCTATTTGCTTTTTTGACTGCTGCAGCACACTGAGCTGACGATTTTAAAGTATTATCCACTATGATGCCTAGATCTTTTTCCTGGGTTGTAGCTCCTAATATGGAACCAAACATTGTGTAACTACAGCATGGGTTATTTTTCCCTATAAGCAACACCTTGCACTTGTCCACATTAAATTTCATCTGCCATTTGGATGCCCAATCTTCCAGTCTTGCAAGGTCCTCCTGTAATGTATCACAATCCGCTTGTGATTTAACTACTCTGAATAATTTTGTATCATCCGCAAATTTGAAAGTTCACTCATCGTATTCCTGTCCAGATCATTTATATATTTATATTGAAAAGCACTGGTCCAAGTACAGATCCCTGAGGCACTCCACTGTTTACCCTTTTTCCACTGAGAAAATTGACCATTTAATCCTACTCTCTGTTTCCTGTCTTTTAACCAGTTTGTAATCCACGAAAGGACATCGCCTCCTATCCAATGACTTTTTAGTTTTCTTAGAAGCCTATCATGAGGGACTTTGTCAAACACCTTCTGAAAATCCAAATACACCACATCTACCAGTTCACATTTATCCACATGTTTATTAACCCCTTTATGCAATTTTATGACTTATTTATGTATTAATATTATGTGTTTATGTTGTTTTAACTTACCTTTTAATAGTGGTTTGGCTTTATGTCTTTGTTAGTTTGCAATATTGATTTGATTTATATCTAGAAATTGGGACTGCTATAAATCAATCAATTGATAAATAAATAAATAAATAAATAACTTTTGGTGAAACATTTCTGCATTGGAGAAATGAACTTGGGGTAACAGTTACAACCCTAAACAGAAAGAATAGGAAGTGGCATGGATGGAGTGGCAGTTACCACCCTAAACATAAGGCATGGGGTAACTTGCAGACAGCAGCAGTAGCAACTGCAAACACCTTACTGGCAGACTGAGAGGATCACTTTAGTTTGTATCTGCTGTCATTTACTATCTTACCAAGTCACCCAAAATATTCCCTCAGGAATGCCTCACCTAAGGCGGATACCACAGGGATCCAGGTGCACAGCTTTAGCCATCCTGAAGGAGTGCACTAGTTACCTACATAAAAGGATTCATTAATTATCTGCTAGAGAGGGCCAAATCATCATCAGAACAGAAGAAATATCATACTGGGTCAGAACAAAGGTGCATCGAGTCCAGCATCCTGTCTGCAACAGTGGCCAATCCCGGTCACTGAGGCATTCTGCGGCCCGCAGTCTGAGTCTGCGAACAACTGCCCTCAGCTCTCGAGCTGGGTCCCTGGACACCATGGCACATCTCTGGCACAGGATCTGCTCTTCTTTACCGCAATATGCCGCCAACTCGCCTCGCAGCCGGGCACCGCTGACATAAGAACATAAGAAAATGCCATACTGGGTCAGACCAAGGGTCCATCAAGCCCAGCATCCTGTTTCCAACAGTGGCCAATCCAGGCCATAAGAACCTGGCAAGTACCCAAAAACTAAGTCTATTCCATGTAACCATTGCTAATGGCAGTGGCTATTCTCTAAGTGAACTTAATAGCAGGTAATGGACTTCTCCTCCAAGAACTTATCCAATCCTTTTTTAAACACAGCTATACTAACTGCACGAACCACATTCTCTGGCAACAAATTCCAGAGTTTAATTGTGCGTTGAGTAAAAAAGAACTTTCTCCGATTAGTTTTAAATGTGCCCCATGCTAACTTCATAGAGTGTCCCCTAGTCCTTCTACTATCTGAAAGAGTAAATAACCGATTCACATCTACCCGTTCTAGACCTCTCATGATTTTAAACACCTCTATCATATCCCCCCTCAGTCGTCTCTTCTCCAAGCTGAAAAGTCCTAACCTCTTTAGTCTTTCCTCATAGGGGAGTTGTTCCATTCCCCTTATCATTTTGGTAGCCCTTCTCTGTACCTTCTCCATCGCAATTATATCTTTTTTGAGATGCGGCGACCAGAATTGTACACAGTATTCAAGGTGCGGTCTCACCATCGAGCGATACAGAGGCATTATGACATTTTCCGTTTTATTCATCATTCCTTTTCTAATAATTCCCAACATTCTGTTTGCTTTTTTGACTGCCACAGCACACTGAACCGACGATTTCAATGTGTTATCCACTATGAAACCTAGATCTCTTTCTTGGGTTGTAGCACCTAATATGGAACCCAACATCGTGTAATTATAGCATGGGTTATTTTTCCCTATATGCATCACCGTCACGTGCTCCTCGCAAAGGAATATAGGAATGGCTTCCTGACTCCCCGCTGGACCACCAGGGAGTTTTGGTAAGTCTTGGGGGGGATTAAGGAGGGTGAGAGGTTTAAATTTTTATTTAGGGAACCGGTGCACGTATGGACATAGACTCAACTTATGGAATTCTCCATATGTCCATATTGACCGAAATTGACCCCCCTTTTCGACTTATGGACTTTTGAACATAAACTTTTTGTCTGCACATCCCTATAAACCAATCATGTTAGTAAAACCATACTTGTAAAAAGAATATTTTCAAGAATAACATCCAATAATTAAGAACTTATACATAATTTTAAAAATTTCCTAAACAACAATAAATTATTTCCAAAAGGCAGATGCAGACATTCAATAATTAAAACTAATAAGGATTGAAAATTCACCGCTCTCCATACCTGAAAATATTTAATTTCTAATTATCCTAAATAAGTCATGGATTAGTGGGGCATAAAAATATTTCTTCACATGCACACACCCCAGACAGGTTCCGACACACGCGCACACACACACACACACACACACACACATACACACAGACACACAGAGTCAAGTTTCTTTGCATACACAAGCACATGCACACACACACACACACACACACCGCAGTCAGGCTCCCATTCATACACACAAAACCCCAGTCAGGCCCCTATTCAAATACACACACACACACACACACCCCGGTCAAGCTCCCATCCATTATTCCCACAAATGTTAGAGGTTGTTGTGGCCATGGACCCAGCAGTTCTGGCCACCTTGCAGGCAATTTCTGGAATGGCCTAATGGATATGACAGCAGCAGAATGTCCTTGATTAGGTCATTTGGTTCTGGACAGATTGATGGCTAATCTGGATGCATTCCCCACTCCACAGCCAGCTGTTCCTCCTCCAGTGGTTCCACCCCAGCTGAGCTTGCCGCCAGCCACCCCAACCGGTACTGCAGTTGCTGCTGCCACCACCTCGCTTTCACAGGAAGCCCTCAGAATGCAGGGGTTTCCTTAATCAATGTCATATGCACCTCACCCTGCAGGCAGTCCTCTTCCTGTCGGACAATGTGAAAGTGACATACATCTTGAACCAGCTGAGTGGGTCAGTGCTGGCCTCTCTCCTCTCCCAGAGATTGAGAAATGCAGGCTATCCCTGGGTTTGGAGCACTTTGCAGCATGATGTCCTGCCAAGTCGATAAACACCAGGAACTAGGGTTGGTAGGAGAGGCCACCCTGGGGCATTCTGATTCTTCTCATCAAATCCTAGAACCAGTCAGTTCTATAAATGAGGGTTATCTTAAATGTCAGGATCATCCTTATTAGCCTGACTGTTAGGTTGTACATTTTATTTCTCATCTGTCCTAGTTTTGTTAAAATAATGGTAATTAATCTACAGCATTTTTATTTATGATAGTTTTAAAGTTTATGATTTTATATTGATCATGATTTGGATTGTATTTTTTTTCCAACTGTGTTTATTTCTTATTAGCATTTTATTTTATTATTATTAGTTAGTATTACTTTTAATTTTAATTTTTCACTATTGTAAACCACTTTCATCAATTTTATATTGGTAAAATGGTATATAAATATTTTAAATAAATAAAAGAATACACACAGGCATGCACACAGACAGACAGACAGACACAAGCTCTCATACAGACTCAGACACATACAAACACAGTCTCCTGCTCTCTTTGGGCCATGGTAGTATGAGTTCCAACATGGTCCCGTGGGCTCCTCTTCTCATCGGCCCTACCACCACCTGCTGGTCTTCTTGCTCTTGGAAGGGGGTTGGGGCTGAAGCAGAAAAAGTCATTTGTGGGGGTACATGGGAGATATCACAGGGAATACGGTAGTGGCATGGAATTTCCTCTTCAGCCTCTGGTGGATTTGGCTCTATTGGCATACCTGCAGCCTCTTCTGTTCCACCCCCCCCCCACCCCCAAATTGTACCCCCCCCCCCCCCCGTGCAAATGCAAGGTATGCAGACCCGGTCACACTGGGCCTGGGAGAACTTGGATTGAGACTTTTTGCCCCTCATCATCAGGCTGGCTTTTTCTTTGTTAGGGAAAAAGGACGGGACTCTATGCCCTTGTATCAATTACTGGGGTCTTAACTCTATTACCCAGAAGAATTGCTATCCAGTGTATCCACTCCCTTTGATCTCAGAGTTCCTTGATTACCTGTGGGGTGCCCAGGTATTTATTACATTGGATCTCCAAGGAGCATACAATTTAATTAGAATTTGTGAAGGTGATGAATGGAAAACTACCTTTAACACCCGACATGAAATTATGAGTATCGAGTGATATCCTTGGGGATATGAAAAACCCCTGCAGTAAGAATATAAGAACATAATAACTTGCCATGCTGGATCAGACCAAGGGTCCATCAAGCCCAGCATCCTGTTTCCAACAGTGGCCAATCCAGGCCATAAGAACCTGGCAATTACCCAAACACTAAGAAGATCCCATGCTACTGATGCAATTAATAGCAGTGGCTATTCCCCAAGTCAGCTTGATTAATAGCCATTAATGCACTTCTCCTCCAAGAAATTATCCAAACCTTTTTTGAACCCAGCTACACTAACTGCACTAACCACATCCTCTGGCAACAAATTCCAGAGCTTAATTGGGCGTTGAGTGAAAAATAATTTTCTCCAATTAGTCTTAAATGTGCTACTTGCTAACTTCGTGGAATGCCCCCTAGTCCTTCTATTATTTGAAAGTGTAAATAAATGATTCACATCTACTCATTCAAGACCTCTTGTGATCTTAAAGTCCTCCTGCATATACCCCCACAGCTGTCTCTTCTCCAAGCTAAACAGCCCTAACCTCTTCAGTTTTTCCTCATAGGGGAGCTGTTCCATCCCCTTTATCATTTTGGTTCCCCTTCTCTGTACCTTCTCCATCGCACCTATATCTTTTTTGAGATGCAGCGACCAGATTTGTACACAGTATTCAAGGTGCAGTCTCACCGTGGAGCTATACAGAGGCATTATGACATTTTCTGTTTTATTAACCATTCCCTTCCTAATAATAATAGTACACTTTTACCTACATTAAATATGTGCCTACATGTAAACCGTTGCGATGGTATATAACTTAGCGACGGTATAGAAAAGATTTTAAATAAATAAATAAATCAATAAAATAATTCCTAACATTCTGTTTGCCTTTTTGACTGCTGCAGCACACTGAGCCAACGATTTTAAAGTATTATCTACAAGATAATACTAATGGTCAATGAGATCTTCAGGGATCTTCTGTAGTCCCATGTAGTAGTCTACTTGGATGACATCTCAGTCTTTTCCAAGTAACTGATGGAACATCAAGGTCACTTCTAGCAGCTCCTCCAGAGGCTCCATAAACACCACCTCTATGCTAAGCTGGAGAAGTGTATCTTTGAACAAGAAGAACTTCATTTTTGAGGATATATGATCTCTCGCCAGGGCTTCAGTATGAATCCAGACAAGTTAAAGACCATCTTGGCCACAACCTGTGGGGCTCAAAACACTGCAACATTTTTTGGGTTTCACCAATTACATTAGGCAATTCATCCTTAACTACTCCTTTTTGACAGCTCCACTCATAATCTTGACTAAGAAAGGAGCAGATTCCAAAATATTGACCACAGTTGCCATTCAAGCCTTTGAATGCCTCAAAGAGGAATTCACATGGCACACATACCTAAGCTACCCAGATCCCACTAAGCCTTTCATCCTTGAGGTAGCCTTTCATCATTGAGGTAGATAGCATCCACTCTTGGTGTGGACGCTGTCCTCCTACAGCATAATTACAATGATACATTTGTAACCTGTTCCTACATCTAGAGGAAATTCACCCCAGCAGAAAGAAACTATACAATAGGAGACCATGAACTGCTAGCACTCAAGCTGGCCTTGGAAAAATGGAGACACCTGCTAGAAGGGGTCAAGCACCCAATGACCATCTATATGGACCACAAGAACATTTACTGCAAACTCAGAGATTAAACCTCAGGCAAGCCCACTGGTCCTTAGTTTTTAATCAGATTGACTTATGATACCATCTCATGGACAAGAACCATCAAGCCAACACTCTCTTCCAGTCCTTTGATGCTGAAGGAACCCTGGAGCCTCCACAAAGACATCATTGACCCATCAAAGATTGTGGATGCAGCAACTTCCATGGTTCCTCCCAGGAAGACAGTGGTGCCCTGGTGCCTACAACAAAAGAATCTTGAATAGGCATATGAGTCCCATATATCTGGTCATCCTGGCATCACCCAGACATTGAAATTAATTGAATGACACTACTGGTGGCCTCAATTGAAGAGCAATGTTCAGCATTATGTAGGGTCCTGTCCTACATGTGCCATTCATAAAAGTGTCAGAGAACAACCATGATGGTTATTATAGTTGCTGAAAGTCCCCACAGAAACCTGGATCAATGTGGCCATCTACTTTGTATGCAACTTTCCCCTTTCTGCTAGCAACACCACCATATGGGTGATCGTGGACAGATTCTCAAACATGGTGCACTTTATTCCTGTCCATGGCCTACCATCTGCACCTGAATTAGCCAAGCTCTACATGCAACATATCTTTCATAAACAAAGGAGAGAGGAGATTCAACTCACTCAACAAATCTAACAAATCAAATATCAGTGAACTTGTTATCCAACAATTAATTACCCGGCAAATGACAATATCATCAAGATCGTTGCTCTAGTGTTGTAATCTGCAGCCTCTCGCCACGCAATGGGCCGCAGGCTGTTATCAGCTTACAGAGCTTGGTTTTGTGTAATCATTTACTGTCATTTGTCCACCCACCAAATACCTTTATTCAAAAACCAATCCTATAACCTTATTAATATTTTCCTAAAATTTAAACTTTAACTGAACGGAACGTTCTTTAGATATCAAATTCAACAAAATTGAATACTTAGCCATAAATTTTTCATCGAGCAGCTACAGTGCTTTGCTGTTCAGTTTAAACATCCCAACATGTTTCGACTGAAATATCAGTCTTCTTCAGGGGAATTGTGATATCTCGAATCAGGCCAACATATTCATTGTATCCTAAAAATTAAAAACCATAAATTAAAACCACTCAAAGCAGACCACACAGCCAAAAATCTAGCATAAACCATAATCCATTATTTCAACGTCTGGAAATATGCTCCACTTACCCGGACCAAATTTACAGGTCTCTCTAGGGATTCAGAAATGGCGCCTCAGCGTCCTAGTTGATCTCTACAGCCGTATTCACTCCGAATTTAAGCACATCCCACAAGTTCTAGCTGCCGGAAATCCGGCACACAGTGCAATTCCGGCACACAGTGCAAATCCGGCACACGGCACACAGTGCAAATCCGGCACACAGTGCAATTCCCTTGTGGGAATTGCACTGTGTGCACTCAATCTTTTGCAGGTAGTGCTCTACCGTTTTTTGCTAATGGCAAATTTCAGTTTCGATCTCTCACTAATTGCGAGTCTAAGGGTGTGATTTACGGGTTATGGTGCCCGTGTCCTCATTTATATATTGGCAAAACCATACGTTGTTTAAAGACCCGCATGATCGAACACAGGAGTGCCATTACACTCGGCAAGGTTGAAGCGCCGGTAGTACAGCACTGCCTTTCACATTTGCACACGTTCGATGTTCTAAGATTTGCTGTAATAGAAAAACCTCTGCCCAAGAGTCGTGGAGGTGATTTTGATGGTTACCTTCTCCAAAGAGAGCAAAAATGGATTTATTATTTCAATACGGTTGATCCAGATGGATTAAATAAAGACATTGATTGGTCAGTGTTTTAAAAAATTGCGGCGGTTTAAGAGCATAGAACTGTGGGCAATGGAGTTTATTGGGTTTAGAGGATCCGGTTAAAGACACAGCATCTTCTGTATCAAGCAACAAAGCACTTTAAGGCACAAGCAGAAAAAAAAAATCACCTTGCACCTCCTTTTCACCCAGGAACTTTTCTGGTTGAGCACCAAGAACCTCCATTTGAAAATTTCCTCCATGAAGTTCACACCATGCTTCAATGGACCTTTACCTGTGGTATGACAACTAGGTCCTATAGCCTAGCATTTCTCAGAGTGCATGACATATTCTAAGTCTGATTTCTTAAACCAGCAATGTTGTCTTAGCCAGAAAGTCCACCGCTCCAGAACCCTGAAGTAGCCATAGAAGAAGACACCCAGTACAAGGTACAGGAGATTCTAGACACTCGTAAAGTTCAAAAGCATCTATAATATCTAATTGCCTGGAAAGCTATGACCCAGTGGAGAACTCACGGGAGCTGACCTCCAGGCATTTCAGGAAACAGAATTATGATTATAATCTAGAAGCAATTAATAATGACTGCTGTAAGAAAGCATCATAGGAAGGAGAACATCATTGCTGAATATTTAGCTTAGACTCCGAGACATTTATTTTATTCTTATTTTATTCTCTTCCTTTTGCTCTTATCATTTGTATTATTGTTTTATTATTTTATACCTTATTAATGTATGTAATCATTTGTTTTACCATTTCATGATTATGTAAACCATTGTGATAGAATACTGAACGACAGTATATAAAACAAGTAAATAAATACATAGACAGACTTTACCTTCTATCCCTTCCACAATGTCGCTCACAAAGAAATTGAACAGAAATGGTCCCAAAACCGATCCCTGTTGCACTCCACTTAACATGGATCTCTCTTCAGAGTAGGCTCCATTTACCATTACACATTGTCTCCTATCAGTCAAAACCACCACCTTGGAGCACACTCTGAAGCTTCTCATTTTGTTCACAAGTCTCCTATGTGGAATGGTATCAAAAGCTTTGCTGAAATCCAAATAGATGACATTGAGCGCTCTTCCTGGATACAATTCCCTAGTCAACCAATCAAAAAAATCAATCAGATTTGTCTGACTGGACCTTCCTCTGGTGAATCCATGCTGCCTCTGGTCCAGCAACTTACCGGATTATAGATAGTTCAGTATCCTTTCTTTCGGAAGCATCACCATTAATTTTCCTACCACAGAAATTCAAATTGAAAGGTGACAAGGAGTAATGTGCCGAGATAAAAAGGGAAATTGCAGAAATATTAAACAAATTCTTCAGTTCTGTGTTCACTAAAGAAGACCCTGGAGAAGGACCATTCCTGGTTAACAAGTCCGTAGAAGGAAATGGGCTAAACACTACTCTTTTTACAGAGAGTATGTATGGGAAGAGCTAGGAAAACTGAATGAGGACAAGTCCATGGGGACAGATAAGGGACATCCCAGGATACTATGAGAACTCAGAGATGTCCAGTCAGGTCCACTAAATGACCTGTTCAATAGATCCCTGGAAACAGGATTGGTGCCATGAGATTCAAGACGAGTGGATGTGGTCCCACTTGATAAGGAGGCTGGAAACAACAGGCCACTTAACCTCATGAAGTCATGACAAGAGACTACCAGCTGGGATAGGCTGGTTGAAAAAGTGATGAAACATGATTGGCCATTCTTCTTCCTTGTCCAATCCCCATTCCATACTGCTCTGTTTGGCTTCCAGTCCAAAAAATGCATTGCTTTGCTTTCCCCATAAACTTTAATGGGACTGAAAACCTAATGAGCTGAACATGATTTGGATTTTTTGTGGGACTGCATCCATTCAGTTTGGTTTATTTGAACTGAACCAGAAATCAACTCATTTGTCATGTTTTTATCATACAGATCATATGAGGTGGAGGTCCAGATATCACTGTCATAAAATGCACTCTGCTCCCCTCTGCCTTAGCCAGTAGTGCCTGTATGTGATTATGCCACTGAAGATGACCTTCCCACTAAGAGGAGGAGAATTTGTAATCTGGGAATGATCGCTGCACAATATGTGTAAAGCCCTCATTCTCCACGAGCTGCAGGCCACCTGCTCCACCTGGTCATCAAGGGCAATCATTTCAGCAATGCTCCTTGTTACAAATTTTCATGCTGCTTGTCTCCTATCCTGGGACCCTGCTATCCAACACTACCCATTTCCTCCATGGTAAGTTCTCACTCCTTATCCTTGGCAGGGGGATGCTGGCTTGCAACCTGACTGCTGGAAGGGGTTAAGGGCATGAGATCAGCTTGGGGAGCACTCTTCCTCTTTTCCACCAGTTCCTTTGACTGGAAGAAAGGGTCCCTGAGCTACTACTATCACTTCCACTCTCCCCAGATGCCAGTGCTCGTGGTGCTGCTTCTGCAGGTTACAGTGCATACCAGTGTTTGTCAGGTGCCCCATTTGCCTTCTGTGATCTCTCCTCTATATCTTTGGTGGAAAATGCTAGAACTAGAGCTGAGTTTAATGTCCCTTCCCTCTAGTCTAAAGCAAATCCAACATCTTGCTGAATACAAGGAACATGGCTGAACTTCCTGCAGTTCCTAAATCCTTTTATAGGGCACACAGGCTGAACTTCCTGTGACATGCATGGGTGGCACCACAACCTGCCTAGTATAGAGGGAAGTTCACAGCCATCTTCCACTGCCTTTGCAACAGTTCTCCTACTTGTTCTGCAGTACTAGTTCCTACAGCATGTTCCTGCTTTATTCTTGGTTTGATTCTGTGTGTTCTTGCCCTGCCTTGCTCCAACTTTGCCTCTCCTATCTGTCCTGTTGTGTTTCTCCCCCTGCCCTGATTTCTTATTGCCCTGACATTAACCTGGACCTTGATTTTGCTTTGCTCTCCACCTGGCTTGACCTCAGCCTGGACATTCATTTTGCTTTGCTCTCCTCCTGCCTTGACCTCAGCCTGGACCTTGACTTTGTTTGCTCTCTGCCTGCCTTGATGTTATAATTAGTGAGGTTTGGGTGGACCCTTGGACACTGTGGCAGCTGACCACTCCCATGGGGTGCAGTACCGTGAGGGGCCACAGGTCAGGCTCAGCTTAGGAAACACAAACACAGATTGATCTTTTATTAAACAATGTGATGAAGCCACCAGAGGTGGCAGTAGTGAGCAGAAGAAGTAGCCTGGCTGGGCTAGAATCCTTCAGGTGCTGGAACAGCGACTCCTCCGGTAGCAGTGCTGTAGTGGAAAGAACTGAGAATAATGAGTACAGTGGAATATGCACAAAGCCCCAGTATGGAGAGCTCAGGTTAGGGAGAGCAGGCGCTCGAGTAGTGAGTACCTGATCCCTAAGAGCTGAGAGGCTTGAAGGTGATGTACTCACACAGCGGTTCCACGTAGGAGATGGCACCAGGGCTGGAACGGAGGCAGGCCCTTGAGGAGCGAATACCTGATCCCTGAGAGCTGAGAGGCTTGGAGGTGATGTACTCACACAGCGGTTCCATGTAGGAGATGGCACCAGGGCTGGAACGGAGGCAGGCCCTCGAAGAGTGAGTACCTGGTCCAGGGAACAGCTCTGAGGTGAAGATGGTAGTACTCACTGGTGTTGAAGATAGTGAATCCTTCCAGGCAGGAGAAGGTAGGAGCAGGCAGCGAGTCAGGGAACATGGGCTCTCGAGGAGCGAGTACTGGTTCCTGATAGCGACCTGAAAAGCAAGTGAGGCCCCCAAGGAGCGGGTACCCTGTTAGCATTGGGAGTCCAATGGAAGATTGGAGAGGCAGAGTAGCTGGGTACGGAGAGCGAATCCCATCCGTAAGATTCCCCGTGCTAACTCAAAGGCTAGCAAACATCATAGGCTTTAAATATCCAGGCAGCGTGATGTCATCACAGGAGGACGCCCCTGAGGTTCACGCCAAGTAGAAAATAAGAGTGAGGGCCGTGCAGTGCACACGCCCTAAGGTACAGGCGGAGCATGGCGGGAAGCAGCACCCAAGCCAGTCCGGGGATGCCGGAGAGGATGGCAGGCAGACACCATGGCAGCCAGGCATCCATCAACAGCAAGAGGAGGTGCAAGGAAAGAAAGGTAGGTGGAGTGAAGCCGTCGGGAAGGGACGGTTGCAACAGTACCCCCCTTCAAAGGGCCGTCTCCTCTGCGGGTACCAGGTTTTGGTTTCCAAGGATGCGAGAGATGAAACTGATGGAGCATCCCTTTGTCAAGGACATTAGCCAGAGGCTCCCAAGAATTTTCTTCGGTGCCAAAACTTTCCCAAGATTGATGGAAAATGGTTCTTGAGATTTGGAAGAGAATTCACTGATGATGAGTGGTTTCAGAAGTGCAACATGAAAAGTGTTATGGATTTTCAATCCAGGTGGTAACTTCAGACTGTAGGTAGCATTGCCAAGACATTGGAGGATTGGAAATGGTCCAACGTAGCAAGGAGCAAATTGAGAGGAGGGTAACATCAATCTAAGGTGTTTAGTGGATAGCCAGACTTTGGCACCAGGTTGAAAGGCAGGCGCTTTGGAATAATGAGCGTCATAGAACCTTTTGGCTCGATCACTCACTTTGAGTAGCATTGCTTTCGTCTGAGTTCATAATTGATGGATTTCTTCAGCAGTGGATTGAGCTGCTGGGGACGTCACTGAGAGCTTCAGTGGAAGTGGCGGTGATGGTAAATGTCCATATACCAGTTCAAATGGTGTTGATCCTGTTGATGTTGCTGGATGAGAATTAATGGTGAATTCAGCTCATGGTAACAGTTCGGCCAGCTATACTGACAGCAACTCATTTAGGCCTGAATGAACTGTTTCAGGGTCGTCTTCATCCGATTCATCTAGAGAGATGTCAAAGAGTTTGCACAGGGCCTTCCAGAATCTTGCTGTGAACTGTGATCCTCGATCCGAGACAATGTGCTTCAGTAGGCCATGGAGACGAAAGATATGAGCTTCACAAGTTCCGAGGCTGAAGGTAAGCCAGGCAGTGCCACGAAGTAGGCCATCTTGCTGAAGCGGTCAACTGTGACCCAGATGTTATTCATACCTCCAGAAAGGGGTAGATCAACTACAAAATCAGTAGCGATATGCATCCAGGGCTCTTCCAGAGCTGGAAGCAGTTGCAGCAATCCCCACGGTTGGCCAGAAGTAGGTTTATGCTTGGCACAATTGGCACAAGATGCCACATAGGAGAGTGTATCTTCCTTGATAGTTGGCCACCAATAATACTTCTGTAGCTTCAGCAGGGTACGGCATTGACCAGGATGGCCAGCCAGCTTGGAATAGTGCACGCAATAGAGCACTTTCTTTCTGAGATGCTTTGGCACGATGGTCTTACCAGCGGGCACAGAATGAGTAGCCGCTAAGATGACTTTCTTCGGGTCGATTATGTTCTGCGGCTCTTCTGGAATATCCTACAAGAGAAAGGAGCATGATAGGGCATCAGCTCTGGTATTCTTGTCTCTGGGATGATACTTGAGCACGAAGTCAAAGTGGTTGAAAAATAAAGACCATCTAGCTTGTCTATGGTTAAGACGTTGAGCATGGCGGAGATACTCTAGATTCTTATGGTCCGTAAACATGGTAATTTGATGTTGAGTGAAGCCGTCGGGATGGGACAGTTGCAACACTTGACCTCAGCCTGGACCTTGACTTTGCTTTGCTCTCTGCCTTTCCTGACCTCAGCTTGGACCTTGGTTATGCTTTGCTCTCCACCTGCCTTGACCTCAGCCTGGACCTTGTCTTTGCTTTGCTCTCCACTTGCCTTGACCTCAGCCTGGACCTTGACTTTGCTTTGCTCTCCACCTGCCTTGACCTTAGCCTGGGCCTTGACTTTGCTTTGTCGACCACCTGCCTTGACCTTAGCCTGGACCTTGGCTTTGCTTTGCTCTCTGCCTGCCCTGACATCAGCTCAGCCACTGACCTTGCTTACTGACACCTTTCTCTTACTCACCCTGGAAAGCTCAACCCAAGGGGGAGGTGGTTAGTCAGGCACAAGATCTCATTCTCTGACGTATCAACTGCCACCAATTAAGGCCTGTCTTGTGCTTGCACATGCTGGGTTGTATAAAATTAATAACAGTCCAAGGGCTCGTTTCCACCACTTCATGACTCTGAGGTAAAGGGGAGACTCTGAGGAGCAATGCTAGGGGCATCAGTCATGCTCTCTACCTGTGCACCATGTTCTTCATCATCATCCTTTTGCTCCATCTTCCTCAGCAATGAACTGGATGACGCTTATCCCCTCTCACATTTTCTTCTTCTAGTATACCTTCAGTATCTTCTGATTCATATGTAAACTGCTGCCCCTGCAGGGTGAAGACTGCTGTCATGACCGAGATTGATGCTGAGTGTAGTCATGTGACCAGGGCAGCGAGCTCTCAGGTGTTACCCACAGGGATGCAGTTTAATGCCTTCCTCCCAACCAGGTCTCCCACGGGGATAGGAGTCCACAACCCACCCAGCAATTTCCTCCAAGCTAGGAGGAGAGCAAGGATATGTAAACACAACACATACAATTCACTTCACAGTATTATGCAAATGAAGAATTTCATTTTATTCAATTTATATAATTATTCTTTCTTAGTGTGAAATACATTTCTCTAATAATTTTACTTATACTATAATACTCTTTCTATATTTTCTTTCTTTACATGGGTATTAATAATTCTACTTTCACACAGACCTTCTAGACCTACGTTAGCTTATCAACAAGACGATAGAACAAATACTATTAGATAAGTATTTATGCCTATCTTATTTAACTATTAAAATAACTTTACTTTTCTCTTAGCAATGTTTTTCCTTAAAGAACTGAAACTTTGTGTACTTTTTATGTCTTTCAGGTCAACAAGAGCTTTTTATGTTCTTGTTCAGGTAAGAATACGACTTTCATGTTTTATATTGTGTTGCCTTTCTGTTTTCTTCTTTCTACCTATTTTGCAACAGTCTGAGGAAGCATAGAAACATAGAAATGATGGCAGAATAGGATCAAATGATCCACCCAGTCTGCCCAGCAAGCTTATGCCAGTATCCCCTGCACTGTGCAGGTTACCCCCATGCTTATCAATCTCCCAGACCATAAAAGTCAGGGCTCTCGGATGCTGTTTGAATTCATTTCCCTTAACCTTTGCCATGTAAGCAGAGAGCAATGTTTAGAGTTGCATCTAAAGTATCAGGCTAAGTGATTAAGGGTAGTAAGTACCATATCAGCAAGTCACCCCCATGTTTATTTGTTCGGAAAACTGTAAAGGTTGAGGCCCTCGTTAGTTCCTGTCTGAATCCAATTCCCCTTTTCTCACTGCCGTTGAAGCAGAGAGCAATGTTGGAATTGTATTATTAGTCTCAAGGCTTAATTGTTAAGGGCAGCAACTACCACACCAGAAAGTTACCCTCAGTTATCCCCATGCATTCTTTTCTTTATCTCCAATTTCTAGTCTTTAGGGATCCACAGTGTTAATCCATTTCAATTCCTTGACTGTTTTGGTCTTCACCACTTCCTCCAGAAGGGCATTCCAGGCATTCACCTCTCCATGAAGAAATATTTTCTGTCATTGGTTCTGAGTCTTTCTCCCTGAGTTTCATTTCATGACCACTAGTTCTATTGATTTCTTTCCAATGGAATAGGTTTGACGATTGTGCATCATTAAAACCTTTCAGGTATCTGAATATCTGTATCCTATCTCCCTTGCATTTCCTTTCTTCCAGGGTTTACATATTCAGATCCTTCAGCCTCTCCTCATGTCTTCCTGTGCTGACCCCTCACTATTTTCGTTGCTCTTCTTTGATCCACCTCTATCCTGTCTTTATCCTTTTTTGAAATACGGGCATCAATATTGAAAGCAGTACTCCAGGTGAGGCCCCATCAAGGACCTGTACAAGGGCATTATCACCTCTTATTTCTTACTGGCTATTCCTTTCTCTATGCAGCCCAGCATTCTTCTGGTTTTATCTATCGCCTTGTGACATTCCTTCACCATCTTCAGATCACCAGACACTATCACACCAAGGTCCCTCTCCCATTCCATGCATATTAGTCTTTCATCCCCCATCACATACAGCTCTTTTGGATTACCGTACCCCAGATGCATGACTGCACTTCTTGGCATTGAATCCCAGCTGCCAAACTTTCGACCACTCTTCAAGTTTTCTTAAATTACTTTTCATTCTCTCTACTTCTTCAGATGTGTCCTCTGTTGCAGATCTTAGTATCATCTGCAAATAGACAAACTTTATTGCTATCCCTTCTGCCAGGTCAGTCACAAAGATATTGAACACTCTGGCACTCTACTTAACACCGTTCTTTCTTCAGAGTAGGTTCCATTTACCATTAAACGCTGTCTCCTGTCAGACAACCAGTTTGCAATCCATGCTACTACCTTGGTACCCACTCCCAAGCTTCTCATTTTGTTCACAAATCCCCTATGTGGGACTGTATCAAAAGCTTTACCAAAATCCAAGTAAATCACATCAAGTGTTCTTCCTTGATCCAATTCTCTAGTCGCCCATTCAAAAAAATCAATCTTATTTCTCTAACAGGACCTTCCCTTGGTGAATCCATGCTACTTCAGGTCAAGTAACCCACTGGATTTTATGTCACTATCCTTTCCTTCAGTAGAGTCTCCATTAATTTTCTCACCACCAAGGTGAGGCTAATCAGCCTGTAGTTTTCAGCCTCCTCTCTGCTCCCATGCTTGTGAAGCGGGACCATACCATTCTTCTCCAATCTTGTGGCACCATTCTCATTTCCAGGGATCTATAGAACAGGTCCTTCAGTGGACACACCAGCACCTCCCTCAGTATCCTGGGATGAACCTCATCTAGCCCCATGGCCTTGTCCACTTTCAGTTTTCCTAGCTCTTCCCATACATTCTCTTCTGTAAACTGAGTTTAGTCTACTCCATCCCCATCCACAGTCTTGTCAACTAGCAATGGTCCTTCTCCAGGGTCTTACTTAGTGAATACCGAACTGAAGTATTTGTTTAATATTTCGGCCATTTCTTTGTCTCTCTCCACACATTGACTTTGGTCACCTTTCAGTTTCACTTATACCACTTCAGACATTTCTCCTTTCTCTGATGTATCTGAAAATGTTTTGTCACCTTGCTTTACCTCTTTGGCAGTCCTTTCTTCCACCAGACTTTTTGTTTTCTTGATTTCTTGCTTTCTCACTCTCGGTTTCACCAGATATTCTTCCCCGTGTTCCTCTTTTTGGAATCCTTTATAATTCTTGAACACTGTTCTCACCTTCTTTGAGAATCAGATCGGTTTCTTATTTCTCTTCTTTTGTTTACTTTTCTAACATATAGATGTGTTGCCTTTGTAATTGGTTCTTTTGGTTTGGCCCACTTTTGTTCCACCTTTCTAAATTTCTCCCAGTCTCTAGTTCTACTTCCAGGTATGTACCCATTTCAAAAAAGTATGTATTTTTGAAATTCAAAACTCGGGTTTTTGTGTAACTTCTCTGTATCCTATTTGTGATATCAAACCATACCATTTGATGATCACTGGTGCTGAGGTGGGCACCCACCCAGATATTAGAGACATTATCCCTGTTAGTGAGCACTAAGTCAAGTATCACCTCCTCCCTTGTAGGTTCCATTAACATTTGTTTGAACAGAGTCCTTGCATGGCATCCACTATCTCTCTTCTTATGGTAGATTCCACAGAAGAGATTCTACAGTCTATGTTCAGCAGATTAAAATCTCCAACTATCAACACTTATTCCTTCTTTCCCACCTTTTGGATTCTTTGACCAGATGACTGTCTAGTTCTTCTGTTTGAGTTGGAGGCCTGTAAACCACTCCAGTGAAAATGGGTGCACAAAATTTTTTGTAGAATGGCCCATAATGCTTCTTCTCTACCCAACATTCCTTGCAGTTCAGTTGCTTGATATTGTTTTTGACATAGAGAGCTGCTCCTCCCCATTTTCTGTCCTCTCTGAATGGATATCCCAATCATGAGAATCTGTCAACTGTGTCTCCATAACATCAAAAATGTTCAAGTCCATCTCCACCATTAGGGCCTACAGGTCTGGGATTTTATTGCCCAAACTTTGTAGTCATAGCTTTCCAATTTTTCTCCCTTGATTTGTTGCACTTCCTAGTCACATTTTCTGCTTTTTTGAGCTTCTCATTTCCCTTTCCATGAACAGGTAATAGTTCTTTGCAGTGTGTCTTACCATCTTTCCTAGATTTTGGAAATCTTTTTGTACTTCAATAATACCATTTATAATGAGGTAATTGATCACCAGATGGATGATAACACTGATATCAAAGTTCCTGCTTTCTTCTTCAATGACTTGGACTATCTGGTTGTATTTCTACTAGCTGAGGATCCTGGAACAAAATGTGCTCCCAAATTGGCTCCTCTGATGACTGAGTCTCCCAGCAGAAGCAGCTTTCTTTTATGGCATTTGATTCTGTTAAATGATTTCTGGGTGCATTTGGTGACTTCACTTTTAGAAATGACTTCAAAGTCTATCACTGAGGTTTCTTCATTCTCCAATGCAGAAAAAGAATTATGTAGATGTAACAGTGGGGAGAGTGGTTGTCTCTTCACCACAGGCCTCATTCTGCCAGAGCCACTGTTATCCGATTGTTCCTTTGTTTTTCAAACCTGGATTTCCAACATCTCTGTGGGAGTAGGAGATGATGAACAGGATGAGGTAAAGTTGGGGAAGGTGGGTGTCTGTCACATGTTTGTTCTACTAGAGCCCATTTTTTCTTGGGTTTCTACAACCTCTGTGGGAGTTAGCAAGTAGCTCATTTAAAACAAATTGAAGTAAATTATTTTTCACTCAGCGCATAGTTAAGCTCAGGAACTCATTGCCAGAGGAGGTGGTTACAGAGGTTAGTGTAACTGGGTTTAAAAAAGGTTTAGATAAATCCATAAACTGCAATGATGGTAATTAATAAGCAATAGTAGCTTGTGATCTATCTGTTTGGGTACTTGCCAGGTACTTGTGACTTGGATTGGCCACTGTTGGAAACAGGATGCTGGGCTTGATGTACCCTTGGTCTGACCTAGTATGGCATATTCTTATGTTCTTATGGGTGAGAGATACTGGATGGATCAAGGAAGGGGAGGTTAATTGAGACCTGGACAATTCTTCCCTTAGAATAATCAGTTCCATTTTAATTGCAGAAATCGGAATTCAAAAGGGACAGCCTTTGATTCTGCAAATGATAGGCCTTAGGTCATAAGCATCACAATTGTTGCATTTAATGAAAGACATTTTGTTAAATTATCACTAGTGCCTTCAAATCATATAGTTAAGGTAAGATAAATGTAGGGTCTAGTAAAGATTTTTAATAGATGTTTGAGATAAAAACTAAAAGTATTAGTGTTAGCCAGTAAACATTAATAGGTAGAATATGAAAACCCATTTTTATAAGCAATATGACAGATTAAGTTACTGTTATCTGAGCTGTAAGGAACTACTTTGTAATGGGAGATGATGGAATTGAAGCTAATTATCTAGGAGTCCAGGGAAGAGTATATAAGAAAAGTCAATTCAGGGGTGGGTGGTTAGAGGGGTAGGAAGAGAGGGAGCTAAACAGTTGAGATTACTTGCAAGAAAGCTTGTAGCTGCCTCTCACAGGAATAACAGAAAAACCATAGCTAATGTCTGCTCCCAAATGCTGGTCTCTGGACCAATGAAATCTACAGAGAGCTCCTCCCCTAGACACACTGGTAAAACTTACTTAACCTTTTTTTCTTTGTCAGCCCCAATACACACTTTAGGAGTTCTGTTAACAAGTAAACTAACCCCACAAAGGCATAAATATTATAAAAAATCAGACAAGGAATATACTTAGCCCATATATAACTAAGCCAATAATTTCAGATAGCTTGCAGCTGCCTCTCACAGGAAGAGCTGCAAACCATGGCTAATGTCTGCTCCCAAATGCGGGTCTCTCTGAACCAATGAAATCTACAGAGAGCTCCTCCCCCTAGGCACACTGGTAAAACTTATGCAACTTTTTATTTTCTTTTTCAACCCCAATACTCAAGTTAGAAAAATACCCCCCCCCCCCCCCAAACGGCACAAAATATTACAAAAAACAGAGAAGAAATATAATTATCCAAGGTATAAATAAGCAAACAATTTCAGATAGCTTGCAGCTGCCTCTCACAGGAACAACTGCAAACAATGGCATAAAGCTAAGTGTACACTGGACATACCAAAATAGGCAGATCTGAGCTTAAAGTATACAAAAGTCAAATATACAGGAAGAGACAAAAGATACAGAAAAGAACATAATGAAAAAGAAGGAAACAGAAAGAAAACACACTAACATAAAACATAAAATCCATATACTTACCTGATCAAGAACACAAGAAACCTCTTGTTGACCGGAAAGACATCAAAAGTCTCAGTTCTTTAAGGAAAAACATTATTAAGAGAAAAGTAAAGTTATTTTGATAGTTAAATAAGACAGGCATAAATACTTATCTAATAGTATTTGTTCCATCGTCTTGTTGATAAGATAACGTGGGTCTAGAAGGTCTGTGTGAAAGTAGAATTATTAATACCCATGTAAAGAAAGAAAATATAGAAAGAGTATTATAGTGTAAGTAAAATTATTAGAGAAATGTATTCCATTTTAAGAAAAAATAATTATTTAACAAATAAACTCTTAATTTGCATAATACTGTGAAGTGAATTGTATCTGTTGTGTCTACATATCCTTGCTCCCCTCCTAGCCTGGAGGAAATTGCTGGGTGGGTTGTGGACCCCTATCCCTGTGGGAGACCTGGTTGGGAGGAAGGCATTAAACTGCATCCCTGTGGGTAACACCTGAGAGCTCGCTGCCCTGGTCACATGACTACACTCAGCATCAATCTCGGTCATGACAGCAGTCTTCACCCTGCAGGGGCAGCAGTTTACACATACAAGCCAAGAAAAAGACTTTTTATCTGAGTTGGTTGATGAAAATCTTACCTTCACAGCATCCTCTCTCTAGTGAAGGAAGAAAAGCAAGCTGCTGTTTTGGGCATTCCTGTTCTCCTACCCATTTTACCGTGCTGTTACTCTCTGCCCATGAAATCTCTGCCACATTTTTCCTCTTTTCCAAAACAGAATGGAGTGAAACCTGCTCAGTGTCATCTGCACCCTGCAGTGGCTCATGCTCATCTCCACATGGAAGGTTATTCTGGATAGAGCTGGCTCCTTCCTTATTAGTCTGGAAGAAATTCCACTTCGGTTTAGGTGCAGGACTACTTCTTTGGTTGTCGCTGGCACTTCCAACCTTTCCCTATCCCCGAGATGATTGTCACTGGGGGTTTGGACATTACCATGCTTTTATATTTCTCAGTGGTGCCATAACTGTATGCTCACTGACTATGCAAATGCTAATGTGTGAGTGAGGGGAACACAGAGATAATACTGCACTGAATATCATACTATGTGCACTAGGTTTGATACTTCTGAGCTTAGTGACATGCTCCCCATCACAGCCTGGCATGCTTGACTTTCTGCACTGTGCTCACTGCTTACCTAGTGCCCACTGCACACTGCCACTGTCCAGGCAGACAGACACAAAATCAATAGCAGTGCTGCAAGCAAAGGAGAGAAAAAGTATAACACACTTACACAGAGTTTCTACAGGAGTGCCTGGTTGACTTTCTCTGCTGTCTGGCATAGGGAAAATCTAAAATGGGCGGCAGCCAAAAAGTTGTTTGCGAAAAGTTAACTAGGAAAGACAGCTCAAATATCTTCCATCACAGACAGTACCTTCAGAAGGAATGCACATCAAATCTCAGACATGCTCAGTCTTCAAGATTAGCCTCACTGGACACAGTGATAAATTGGATTAGAAAAATCCTTTATTGAGATGTGCTACCAATGTCTGACAATGACTCACTATGACAGCCTGGCTGCTGTCTGCTGTCCTCTATATCAAATCCTCACTAAACACCTCACATTGATTTATTTGTAGCCACTGACTTTAATGGCTCATAGAAATGAATATGGCAAAAACAAATGAAACAAATAGGATTTGTTTAATTTGGGCATCCTTCTCCATTTGTTTCAGTGACTCCTGAAATAACAAATTTGATCCAATTTGTTCTGGGATCATCATTTGTTTTAAACAAGTGCACATCCCAATTAAAAAAGGGAGGAATAGAATTACATTGAGGAATGAAGAAATATGCTCTCCAAAATCTATACATGAACTTGTGTCCCAGCTGTACAGTAACCCATTTTACTTCTTTTCCAGACAGCAGAAATGTGTGATTGCACTTCCAATGGAACCACCGCCATCCCTTCTGAATTTATCCTGCAGGGATTCTTCTGGATCCAGGACCAGAAGCTCTGGCTCTCCATCCCTTTCACTGTTATGTATTTCATAGCAATTCTGGGGAATGGCATCCTGGTGTTAGTCACTATAATAGAAAGGAGCCTACATGAGCCCATGTACATCTACATCTCCCTGCTGGCGGTCATAGATCTGAGCTTATCCAGCTCAGTGATACCAAAGGTACTGGGGATGCTTTGGTTCAACGCAAACACTATAAGTGTTGGAGCCTGCCTCACTCAGATGTATTTGTTATATTGCTTTGAGGCCTTAGAATCATCCGTTTTTGTGGCAATGTCTTTGGATCGCTATGTGGCCATTTGTCAGCCTCTGAGATATTCCTCCATTATCACCAGCACATTCATCACCAGATCCATAGTGTTCATGCTGGTCAGATGCCTGGGATTAATGAGTCCTCTCCCTTACCTCACTGCACGATTACCGTACTGTAACTCTAACAATATTTCTCATACTTTGTGTGAGCATGTAGCTTTACTAAACCTAACTTGTGGGGATTTAACAATCAGTATGATTTATATGGTAGTGCTAATGTGTTTATTTCCTGTTGTGGATAACTCTTTGATTGCCTTATCGTACCTTCTGATCCTGCGAGCTGTATTGAGAGTTGGTTCTACTGAAGCTCTTCTGAAGGCCTTCAGCACCTGCAGCTCCCACATTATTGTAAATTTATTCTTCTCCATATCAGCTACGTGTTCATTTTTCTTATACATGTTTGGCCAAAATGTGCCCTTATCTGCTCGGACTTTGCCTCTCCTTTTGAATTGTCTTGTGCCACCCATGGTCAATCCCATTGTCTATGGGGTCAGGACGAGGGAAATACGTCAGAGCCTCAAAACCCTTGTAAAGAAAATGAAATTCTTCTTTTGCTACAAGAAATAATGAATTATCTCATCACTAAGGCATAGGGATGTGCATAAAACATTTGTTTGATTTGTTAATTCATTTCATATGCCTCCATAATTTGTTTTGTTTATTTTAAATGAAAAGACAAATAATTTATTAAAGTCATTTGTTCATTCATTTCCTATTAAAGTCATTGGGGAAAGTAATGCATCATATTTTGGGCTCCAGGATTGAGATTTTGAAATCAGTTCTAATAAAACTTGTGAGTAGACATCATCAGAGGAGGGCAAAATACCTTGAGACACCAAGAGAATGTCAATGTGTTGCCAAAAGTGACATAAATAGCCCAAGCCATTATAAGAGGGCAAAGTGGTGCAGAGGCAGCCACACCCCAAGGCACCATGAAAGGAGCAAAGCAGCAGAAAGAGTCAGAAGAACAAGTCAAAGATCCAAAAGAGGGGTAAGGTGCACCAGCAACAGGTGCATGAAAAGCCCAGTATACTACAAGAGGTGCAAAGCAGCACCACCAGTGGCATGAATAGATCAGGGCACTGAGAGGTGAAATGAAACACCAACAGTGACAGGAAATAGTCCAGATTTCCAGAGGGGTAGCCATGTTAGTCTGGTGTAGCAAGAATGGAAGAGTCAGGTGGCACTTTATATACTAAACAGTTTATCGAGGATTGAACTTTCTAGGACAGAGTTCACTTCATCTGATGCATCTGAAAAAGTGGACTCTGTCCTCGAAAGCTCTGCATCAATAAATTGGTTCATCTATTGTCTAATTTTTTTGTGCCCTTAAAAGTAGCATAACTGTGCTGCTTCAATAATACACAGAGGTCCAACTTTAATACAAACCCAATGTAAGTTTATTTAATATTAAAAGTCAATCTTATGAGACCTCTGGTAGACAGAGCGAGAATGCTCTCCTGCATGTCTGTCTCCCCGTTTGTAAGTCAATGCTGACTTTTATAGAGAAAACATTCAATGATCCCTAATAGAACTGCATAGAGTATCAGGTACCACGTGTGTCCTGTCCAAATCAGACAAACTGTCTAAGCTTCCCTGGTCCCACCTCCCACCTTAAGATCCAATTAGGCCTAGCAGAGACCCACATGTCTGATGATTAATTTCAGTAGGCCACGTGTCTGATGATGACTATCAATCATTCTAGTAGTTCTTAGCAGTTCTTTGTTCTGTCACTCCTGTGCAAGTCATTTGATCAGACTCCTAATCTTATGGGAATATCCAGTGACACTGGGTCTCTTCAGAAGAGACAGGATTCTGTGAGAACATAGCTTGGTCCTTATGTTTGTTGTAACCTCATGAACCTTCATCATATCTGGTTAGGTCTGAATTCATTCCAGATGTCTCCCAGTAGCCATTCATGCTAAGGTCAGTCTGAGTTCCTTCATAACCAGAGTCTGTTTGAGTTAGGCTAAGGCAACAAAGGATTCTGGGTAAGTGAGCCAAAGACCTGAGCCAAAGTCTTCATGTTAGGCTGCCCATATATCACTATCAGATGTCACCCACCTCTTGTCAGGAAATAGCCCAAGGCACTGATAGGGGGTCAAAGCAGCTCAAACAGTGGTATAAAGATCCCAAAGCAGCATGAGCGATGCAAAGCAGCCACCCACAGTGGCAAGTACACTCCAAGACCCTACTGAGGAGGAAAGGGAATCAAGAAATGTGGTATGAAGACCTCAAGGCAGCTACAGAGGAGCAAATGGCACCAAGAATAGTGCATCAGGACTACAAGATCAACAAAGCAGCAACAACAGTGGCAGGAACAAAACAAGATATAGTGAGAGGGCCAACAGTAGCAGTCCTGGCACCACCTATGGAAAATGTTGTCATATGTACTCCTCTTACTCTCGCAGACACATACAGGTGTGAAGACTCTCACACACACTAACAATCAGAGTCTGCAGTGCATGCAAACATACACGCTCTCTGCTGCACTGCCAGTGCCTGGTAGGGACACTTATTTTTCCAGAGATAGTGACACATATTGGTTATATTTACAGGGCTGCATAGAGAGAGGAATATCGAGTAAGAAAAGGGAAGTGATTATTCCCTTGTACAGGTCCTTGGTGAGGCCTCACCTGGAGTACTGTGTTCAGTTCTGGAGACCGTATCTACAAAAAGACAAAGACAAGATGGAAGCGGTACAGAGAAGGGCGACCAGGAAGGTGGAGGATCTTCATTGCATGACGTACGAGGAGAGATTGAAGAATCTAAATATGTACACCCTGGAGGAAATTAGGAGCAGAGGTGATATGATACAGACTTTCAGATACTTGAAAGGTTTTAATGATCCAAAGACAACGACAAACCTTTTCCGTAGGAAAAAAATCAGCAGAACCAGGGGTCACGATTTAAAGCTCCAGGGAGGAAGATTCAGAACCAATGTCAGGAAGTATTTCTTCACGGAGAGGGTGGTGGATGCCTGGAATGCCCTTCCGGAGGATGTGGTGAAGACCAGAACTGTGAAGGACTTCAAAGGGGCGTGGGATAAACACTGTGGATCCATAAAGTCAAGAGGCCGCCAATGAAGAGTGGGTGACTCGCCAGAATGATGGCTACTGCCTGGACACAATACCCTTATTCAATAAACATACACATGCTTACTGTTACTCCAACATCGCTCTAAGCTTCAACAGCAAGAGGAAACGTGGAAAAAAGGATT
Source organism: Rhinatrema bivittatum (assembly GCF_901001135.1). Lineage (NCBI taxonomy): Eukaryota > Metazoa > Chordata > Amphibia > Gymnophiona > Rhinatrematidae > Rhinatrema > Rhinatrema bivittatum. The sequence continues at coordinate 4,339,107 of NC_042619.1, read as the reverse complement.
TGCACTCACAAAGAGGGGAGTAGCTGGCTTGTTACGGCGGTTACTACCCCAAACCAAATAAGCCTGATACTTCACTTTCGATGCATATCCAGCATGGCTCTCTGCTTCAATGGCATGGGAGAAGACTGATACATCACGCATTTCCAGCATAGCTTCAACGGCAGGGGAGAAGAAAAAAGGATTCGCACTCACAAAGCAGGGTGTAGCTGGCTTGTTACGGCGGTTACTACCCCAAACCAAATAAGCCTGATACTTCACTTTCGATGCATATCCAGCATGGCTCCCTGCTTCAACAGCATGGGAGAAGACTGATACATCACGCATTTCCAGCATAGCTCTCTGCTTCAACAGCAGGGGAGAAGAAAAACAACCAATAAGGACTGTATAACATAGTCTGGGTAAAACAAATAAGCATGGATGTAGCTTGCTTATTGCGGCGGTTACTACCCCTAACTAATCAAGCTAGATATTTCACTTGGATGCAGCTCCATCACTGCTCTCTACATTAATGGTGGGGGCGGAAGGGAAATAGAACCAAGAGCTAAGAGAAACAGATAAGTATGAGAGAAAAAAATGTGTGAAGCTTGCTGGGCAGACTGGATGGGCCGTTTGGTCTTCTTCTGCCGTCATTTCTATGTTTCTATGTTTCTATATATCACAACACATCTGCTTTAAATATGCCTTACCCCTGAGGAAGGGTGTAATGTTAAAGCATGGCCATGTTGGGTTTCAGTTTCATCTAGGTTTTTATACTTTGCATGTTTTGTTATGCTCTAGGTATTATTATTTTATTTATTTATTTATTTATTTAACGTTTCTTTTATACCGATGACCGTTCGCACATCGCATCGGTTTACAGTGAACAAAAAACCATTGGGCGGAGCCCTTACAAATAACAGATAACATAGTAAACTAGGCAACATATAAATAATATTTGGGAGGAGCCCTTACAAGAAATACAAACATCAATGAGTAAATGCTATGGGGATATGCTATGGGATTGAACTATAACAGAAACTATATACAAGTTAGTGCACAGTACCAAATCAGCAGGCAAAAAGGCGTTCATACCAGGATATCAGAAAAACATCAGAAAAACATTTGTAGGGGGAAATTATGTGATAGGGGGTGAGATGGAGTACGCTTGCTGGAAGAGCCAGGTTTTAAGTTTCTTTTTGAAGGCGGGGGTATGGGTCTCAATGCGAATATCATGTGGCAGTGAGTTCCATATAGTTGGGCCGGCAAGGGAAAAAGCTCTGTTCATGGTGGAGGAGAGTTTAAAAGGTTTGATGGATTGGGCATGGAGTGTTCCTTGGAGTGCTGGGCGGGTGGGTCTCTTGGAGGTACGGGGTAGGAGGGGGGGGTTAATCCAGTTGAGGTTGGAGTTTACTAGACTCTTGTGTATGATCGAGAGAGTTTTATAAATAATTCGTGACTGTATAGGGAGCCAGTGTAATTCAATAAGTGTGGGGGTGATATGATCACTTTTCTTTGTGTTTGACAAGATCCGAGCGGCGGCATTTTGTAGGAGTTGGAGAGGTCTAGTGTGTATTGCAGGAATGCCGAGTAAGAGCGCATTACAATAGTCAATCTTCGATAAAATAATAGCTTGGAGGACAGTGCGGAAGTCATTGAGATGTAGTAGGGGTCTGAGTTTCTTTATTTTTACACATCAATGTGTAATAATGTATATTTGACTAGTGAGAAAAATGCTCCAGTTAGATCTAAAAACTTTATCATATTTGAATCTTTGGCTGTTTAACTAACAATGAAAAGGTTCAGACCAGAAAAAGGACAGTATTTGTTGAAGGTTTAAGCTTTGAAAGGAAAGGAACTGGGAAAAGTGAAAACCACACTTGTTACCATAAGGATACTACATTTGTATATCGGAAGATCTACCAAAATATTTGTATTCATTTCCGCAAATATAGTCTGTATGGCATGAGATCAATTCCCTATGAAGGGTAATATGATGGAGCAAATACATAATCACGTGCCACAACATTTTGCAGTAGGAAATCCTTTGTATGTGTCTATCATTCGAATGAAGTGGTATGGAAATGGCACTGGATGAAAAATGGATCAATGTAAGCATTCTCCATGCATGCATGGAAAATATTTTCCAAATAAAGATTAGTCCCATACTAATTTCTTTCACATTACAAGCAAGATGACTTAGAAGTTTCTGCCAAGTTTATTGTAACGTACAGCATACCACATTAACATACAACTGTTAAAATATTACTCATTTATGAAAATTATAATAGAAATATAAAAGATGCATGTAAATGTGACAACGCTTCCTTTCAGCCAGTTTTGATAACATTTTGCAAACACTTTGTTTTATTATTTTTAAAAATGCCTGTAACTTTCTAAATGTTGTGAGACTTTTCTAATCAGCTCCGTGGGAATCTGATGTAACGTAGTTGACTGCAGATTGCTTGTATTTCCTTCATTTTTGATGAGGACTTCAGGGTCATGCATACTCCTAGATTTGTTGGTTGCCTTCATGCCCAGGAGTCTGTCAGCAGATAATAAAAGGTCTGCTCTAAAAGATTTCGGATTTTTGCTCTGCAGACCGCGGAATACATTTGAAGGAAATGAAGACAAATTTTTGAGCATTTTTCCCACTAGTCTGGTTCTTTTTTGTTGCCTGTAAAGACTGATACTTGTTTGCATATTCTGCAGGTGAATGTCTTGCGTTTCATAATCACAGTACCAAGCATGCTGAATTTCATACTCTTATTCAGCCTGTTACCTGCTGTGTAGTAAGCCAAGCTTGTCCTATAGCTCATGTTAGAATCGGGAAGACCTACAAAAGGGGAAAAAGGCTCGTTTGATATTTTTTTTATAATTTGTTTAACTCAAAAATCTCAGTGCATGTATTTTGTAAATTCCTCATCTTGTTATGATTAATATGACTTCAATAAATTATAGTATAGTTTCATCTATGAAGGTTTGTGTACAAACATTTGACATTATCAGAAATACAAATATACATTCTCCTTTTTTCAGATTGGTATGTGGCTTGAAGGAGTCAGCGTTATGATGGTAACTTTCATACCGACACGTGGACACACATTGGTGCAGGCCCGCACCCAGGGATGTGGCCATTTTATAACTTGTGTGCATATCTGTGCGTGCACATGTGTACCTCATTTTAAACAGGCGCACATCTAGTCACGCAAATCCCGCTTCTGTTGCGTAAGTTTAGGGAATTTTAAAAGGGGCGTGCATCCATGCCATTGCCAGTTTCACCAGTTTGTTCACCAGTTGGCCCACTTAACAGCTGGGTCCTCCAAACCACCCTGGTTGAGTAGCTTACACTCCCCCTCAGTTACCCCAGACCCTTAAAACCCCTCAGGTATGGCTGGGGGTTTTTTTTTAATTTTTTAAAACTTACACCTCCTCCCTAGCAGAATTAAACTTACATGGGCAGGGGATCGGGGCGAGTGGCCAGGCGTGTAAGTATTCACCATGCCCCAGAATCCACATGTCGTGCCCAGACCACACCCCGCCCCTTTCTGAAAACTTTCAGATGTGCGAGCAGAGGGAGATGATATGCAAGCATCTGGCTGGCTTTTAATTCAGTCGCCATGCACGAGGCCAACTCGTGTGCGCATCCCCTGATTCAGCGTTGTGCTTTTTTTTATGTGATTATTAAAATGTATACACATTTGATTGCATCTTTATACTAACACCTCAATCCAGGATGGCAGGACTCCCTGGTAAAGCAGCAAGGTGTAAGAATTTGGAAGTTGTAACCTATCAGAAACAGCATTACACCATAATGGTTATTAAAACCACAATATCAATAGCACTGTTAGGCTACAATGGTCATTGTAACCCCGAGGCCTCGGGAGCAAAAGGTATTCTTGTTCATTGAATAAGCAATGTTCAATGAACAATCCTAAAAGGCTACTGTTAAATCTGATTATGAGTGTGACCCCACTTACAGATCTGCTTCAACGGCAGGGGAGAAGAAAAACTGATACTTCACGCATATCCAGCATAGCTCTCTGCTTCAACGGCAGGGGAGAAGAAAAACTGATACTTCACGCATATCCAGCATAGCTCCCTGCTTCAACGGCAGGGGAGAAGAAAAACTGATACTTCACGCATATCCAGCATAGCTCTCTGCTTCAACGGCAGGGGAGAAGAAAAACTGATACTTCACGCATATCCAGCATAGCTCTCTGCTTCAACAGAAGGGAAGAAGAAAAAAGGATTCGCACTCACAAAGCGGGGAGTAGCTGGCTTGTTACGGCGGTTACTACCCCAAACCAAATAAGCCTGATACTTCACTTTCAATGCATATCCTGCTTCAACGGCAGGGGAGAAGAAAAACGGATACTTCACGCATATCCAGCATAGCTCTCTGCTTCAACGGCAGGGGAGAAGAAAAACTGATACTACACGCATATCCAGCATAGCTCCCTGCTTCAACGGCAGGGGAGAAGAAAAACAACCAATAAGGGCTGTCAACTGTACCTAAATTTTTGAGCTCTTTCATCTTTTGTATTTACTGTATTCACTTTTCATTTACTCTATCCCTCTTTATTTATTTTCTATATAATATTTAATTACTATATTACTATGTTTAATTGGTTATCTATTATATTGGTTCCATCATTATTGTTATTGTTCTATTGTTACCTGTTCTATTGTTTCATTGTACCTGTTTTATTGTTCAATTGTTCTATGTAAAGCCCCCTACTCTTTGGGCATTTAAAAGTTGTATGTAAACCGGATTGATTTGTAGTTCCTACAAGAACTTCGGTCTATAAAAATTAAAAATAAATAAAATAAATAAATAAGGGCTGAATAACATAGTCTGGGCAAAACAAATAAGCATGGGTGTAGCTTGCTTATTGCGGCAGTTACTTCCCCTACTACCCATAACTAATCAAGCTTGATATTTCTCTTATTTATTTATTTATTTATTTATTTATTTATTTATTTATTTAACTTTTAATATACCGACATTCATAGGGCATATCATGCCGGTTTACAAAAAACTGAAGCAGGTAGAAAATACAATGAACAAGGGTAGGGGAGAAGGGGAGCAGGCAAGAAAAAGGTGAGAGGTGGGCAGGGGAAGAGCAGCAAGAAAGAATAGGGCTGCAGCTCCATCACTGCTCTCTACATTAATGGTGGGGGTGGAAGGGAAATAGAACCAAAGAGCTAAGAGAAACAGATAAGTATGAGAAAAAAATGTGAAGCTTGCTGGGCAGACTGGATGGGGCCGTTTGGTCTTCTTCTGCCGTCATTTCTATGTTTCTATGTTTCTATGCATAGGTGCAGGGGCACACAGGGTTCATAGGGCCACTGTGCACACTCCAATCTCTCTCACAGTCTCTTGGACCATTAGATGATTGATTGAGGGCTTAAAGAAGAATTTAGAGAAGATAAGGCAATTGTGGAAAGACTAAATGAATTCTTTGCTTTGGTGTTTACTAGGGATGTGAATCGTGTGATTGATCGTCTTAACGATTGATTTTGGCTGGGGGGGGGGGAGGGAAATCTGATCATCATGGTTTTTTTTGTTAAAATATCGTCAAATCGTAAATCGGCGGGAAAACCGGCACACCAAAACAACCCTAAAACCCACCCCAACCCTTTAAAACAAATCCCCCACCCTCCCGAACCCCCCCAAAATGTTTTAAATTACCTGGGGTCCAGTGGGGGGGGGGGGGTGTCCTGGCACGATCTACCGCTCTCGGGCCACGGCTGCGTTAATAGAAATGGCGCCGGTGACCCTTTGCCCTTACCATATGACAGGGCAAAGGTAGCGCTGGCGCCATTTTGGTTCCTGTCACCCGACGTAACGAGTGCAGGAGATCGCTCCCGGACCCCCGCTGGACCCCCAGGGACTTTTGGCCAGCTTTGGGGGGCCTCCTGACCCCCACAAGACTTGCCAAAAGTCCAGCGGGGGTCCGGGAGCGACCTCCTGCACTCGGGCCGTATTGCCAATATTCAAAATGGCGCCGGCGCTACTTTTGCCCTCATTATGTCAGGTAATTTAAAACATTTTGGGGGGTTTCTGGAGGGTGGGGGATTTGTTTTAAAGGGTCGGGGTGGGTTTTAGGGTTGTTTTGGTGTGCCGGTTTTCCCACCCTCCCCCGATTTACAATTTTTTGACGATAAATCGGGGGAATTGCTATTGTATCGCAGCTCTAACGATTTTTGACGATTTAAAATATATCTGACGATTGTTTTAAATCGTCAAAAAACGATTCATATCCCTAGTGTTTACTAATGAGGATGTTGGGGAGATACCCATCCTGGAAATGGTTTTCAAGCATAATAATTCAGATGAATTGAACCAAATCACCATGAACCTGGAAGATGTAGCAGGCCAGACTGACAAACTGAAGAGCAGAAAATCACCTGGAACAGATGGCTTATATCCCAGGGTTCTTAAAGGACTCAAAAATAAAATTTCAGATCTATTACTAGTAATATGTAACCTATCATTAAAATCATCCTTTGTACTTGAAGACTGGAAGGTGGCCCATATAACCATGATATTTAAAAATGGCTCCAGAGACAATCCAGGAAACTACAGTCCTGTGAGCCTGACTGCAGTGCAGAGAAAAACCAGTATAAACTATTCTAAAAACCAAAATCAAAGAATCTCACTGATCTCAACAACTACCAACCTATCTCAAACTTATCCTTCCTCGCCAAACTAACAGGAAAAGTTGTACTCAAACAACTGAACCAACACCTAGAAATGAACAACATTCTATACCCAATTCAACACGGATTCCGGCAACACTTCAGCACAGAGACTCTACTCACTGCCCTATCAGATACAATTATAAGGGGTTTCGACAAAGGTCAACACTTCATCCTCATCCTCCTTGACCTATCTGCAGCCTTCGACACAACGATCATAATAGCTTAATAAATAGATTAACTGAAATCAGCCTCACTGAAATGCCCTTGAATTGGTTCAAATCCTAAGCAATAGATCCTTTCAGGTAAACATCAACAACACCAAATCTGGTCCTTCCATCCTTGAGACCGGAGTCCCTAAAGGATCTGCCTTGTCAGCCATACTGTTCAACATTTGTCTTCTGCCTCTATGTCAACTACTTTCTAGTCTCAGCATCACCTACTTCATGTATGCTGATGACATACAACTACTAATTCCTATCTCCGACTCATTTGAAAATACCCTCAAACAATCAACCAACTACCTAAACTCCATTAAACAACTACTAAACAATATGAAACTCTGCCTAAACATGGAGACGGAATACATACTACTAGAAAGAAAATCGTCAACAAACAAAACTACCATCTCTAACACCATCAAGATTTCAACCCCCACACTCAGTAATATAGTAAGAGACCTCGGGATCTGGATCGACCCAGAACTAAACTTTAAAAAACACATTTCCATGAAAATAAAAGATGGTTTCTACAAACTACTAAAATACCTAAAACCCCTCCTAAACCCACAAGACTTCAGAACCATCATTAAAACACTGATATTCACATGTTTCAACTACTGCAACTCCCTTCTCCTGGGACTCCCCAAATCAACCATACGTCCACTCCAAATACTGCAGAATGCAGCAGCAAGAATTCTAACCGGAGAGAAAAAAAACAAGCACATCACACCAGCATTAAAATCCCTCCACTGGCTACCTATTGAAAAAATGAATTGAGTTCAAAATGCTTACTCTACTATACAAGTCAGTTTATGGAAATGAAATCGAATGGCTAAATGATATAATACACCTATACACCCCACAACGCAATACAAGATCAACCAACAAAGCACTACTATCAATACCCACAATCACCTCCGCCAAACTCACATCAGTTTGGGAAAGAGCATTTTCTCTAGCAGAACCCCACCTGTGGAACACCATGCCGGAAAACTTACGAAAACAAAACAGCATAAAACTCTTCAGAAAACATCTAAAGACCTGGCTCTTCCAACAAACATATAGAGAAGGTATAGATTAATATACAACCCGCCTAAGCAATATAAAGTCCCCCGCACTCCCCAATTTTCTTGATAATATGTACACAGCTATTCCCTGCCCGACACAAACTGAATTAATCCCATGACACATGTTGTTAATCCCCCACTCCTCCCCACCTTTTTATTACCATAATGCTATTAATTAATATGCTCTGTTTGATACTCTGGTTATTGCTCTGTTTATTTCCTTGTTATAACCCATTATAATGTAATCAGTTAATTTGACCTGTTAATCACGTTATAATGTAATCAGTTAATTTGCTCAGTTCAATGTATCCTGTTGTTTTCACTGTAAACCGTGGTGAAGGCTTACTCCAAAATATGGTATATAAAAAACCCCACCAAATAAATAAATAAATAAATAAATAAAACCTACATAAACATAATAGGACACAGTCAGCTTGGATTTACCCAAGAGAGAGCTTGCCTTACAAATCTGCTACTTTTTTTTGAAGGGGTTAATGGATAAAAGTGACTCCGTAGATGTAGTATATTTGGATTTTCAGAAAGCATTTGACAAAGATCCCATGAGATACTCCTAGGAAAATTCAGAAGTAATGGGATAGGAGGCGATGTCCTTTCGTGGATTGCAAACTGGTTAAAAGATAGAAAATAGAGGGTAGGATTAAATGGTCAGTTTTTCTAAGTGGAAAAGGTAATTAGTGGAGTGAATATAAAAACATAAAGCTTGCCATACTGGGTCAAGTCAAGGGTCCCTCAAGCCCAGTATCCTCTTTCCAGCAGTGGCCAATCCAGGTCACAAGTACCTAGCAGGATCCCAAGGGGTAGAGAGATTCCAAACTGCTTATCCCAGGAATAAGCAGTGGATTTCTGCAACTCCACCTTAAATATGGTCAATGGACTTTTCCTTCAAGATCTTGTCCAATCCTTTTTAAAACCCAGCTATACTAATAGCGTTCACCACATCCTCTGGCAACAAATTCCAGAACTTAATTATGCGTTGAGTAAAAAAATACTTTTTCTTATTAGTTTTAAATGTAACATAGAAACATAGAAATGATGGCAGAAAAAGACCAAATGGCCCATCCAGTCTGCCCAGCAAGCTCCCACACTTATTTTCCCATACTTATCTGTTTCACCGACCACCAAGTTCAGGGCCCTTGTTGGTAACTGTTTGATTCGAATTTCCTGCCACCCCCTGCCATTGATGCAGAGAGTAATGTTGGAGTTGCATCAAAGGTGAAACATAAGGCTTAATGGTTAAGGGTAGTAACCACCGCATTAAGCAAGCTACCCTGACGCTTGTTTACCCCGACTGCACAGATCAATGCCTTGTTGGATGTTGTCTGAATGTAAATCCTCTTTTCCACATTTCCCCCTGCTGTTGAAGCACAGAGCTGATATAGTCTGCCTAAATACATAATTGGCAATAAGATAAATTAGTAAATTGGTATTTCCTTAGGCGCTATCCATCAAATAAATTTACTAAAATGAGAACTATCCAATGTAACTATTGTGGAGCCTTTAATCTGAGGGAAATCATATGGAAACTTAGGGCTCACCCCATTTGTTCAGAACTCTCTTCCTTAAAAAAGGAACTGGCTGAGGTTAAAGCTGAATTATCTGCAATAAAGAAAGTTTCATATACTTTACAGTATTCAGGAATGAATTCCCCATTACCACAGAAAAACCAAAAGTCAAGTCTACCCTCCCACTCACACAGGGCATTAAGGAACTCAAGAAACAACTGATTACAGTGGGCTCTGGTAGAATTAGACCTGTGATCCGGAGACACACGCTGTATCAAGTGACACAAGTACAAAACGCCTTCTCTGTATTAAATACTGAAGAAGTTCTTGACAAAGAGATTGAAGTGTTATCTGAAAAGAAAGAAGAAACCCAATGCATACAGAAATTCCATAATACAACCAGTAACCAAAGGAAAAAGCTCATTGTGCTGGGTGAAACAGTCATCAGAGGCACTATTTTGGGAACTCTTCTAGAGAGAAACACTACAGTTAAATGCCTCCCAGGTTCATCGGCCAGCAGAAATGCTATTCAGATAGTCAAAACGATCAAAGAAGAATGCAAAGATTCTAAAGCTGATATTATCATCCATCTGGGAACCAACGACCTTGCTAGTAATAGCATCCAAGTGGTACAGAGAGATTTCCAGTCTCTAGCGAAGCAGATTAGTCACATGATGACAACCATTACCTTTTCAGAAGTGTTATATGTTCAGAGAAAGGGGAAGGAGAGGCTAGGCCATATTGATAATGTTGCGCTGAGATGGAAGAGAGCACCAGGGGGCGCTCCCCAGTGCAGGACAAGATGTGTGCCCTTGCAGAGAGATGTCCCTGACCCTCGACCAGGCCTGCACGCTTCCTTGAGATCACCAACGCAATGGTGGTCTCTGAATGGTCCTCCAACCGTTCCAAGCCCTTTCAGACTTCTGCTAGGGAGTGGCGGGAAGCAGAAGGTCAGACAGAGGACAAGGCAGACGAGGACATGGCACAAGACGAGGACAAGGATGATGAATGATGAAGACTCAAGGCAGACGAATACTCAGACATGGATTTAGACGAAGACTCAGGCATTGAGGTAGATGAAGACTTGGAAGGACGAAGACTCAGGCATTGAGGTAGACGAAGACTCTAAGACCAGTGCCGAAGGGTGCCCTCCACAGCCAACCAAGGCCAGGCACGGACCACACCTTGGACTGGCAAGACAGAGTTCATTTGAGGACAAAGGCAAGGCAGAACAGGCACAAGTACTCTGAAGACCCAGGCAGGATATGAGAAGAAGTATGAAGCTCGGAGATGGAACTCAGAGCCATGATGAAGCTTGGAGGTGAAACTCGGAGCCAGGGACACAGAGACAAAACCTGGTGTAGGAACACTGAGACAAAACCTAGTGCTGGGACAATAAGACCCGGGGTCCTCAGCAGCTTGAACTGCCACAGAGAAGAAGATCCAACAGATGGACGATGAGGATGAAGATCTGAGACAAAAATCAGATGAGACGAGGGAGAAGATCCGAGATGAAACTCAGATGAGACGAGAGTGAAGATCTGAGACGAAACTCAGATAAGCTGAAGGTGAAGATCCGAGACAAAACTCAGATGAGATGAGGGATGAGGGAAGAGATGACTCCTTGGTGCCATCTGATGGAAGGACCCACCAGTGCCCTACACACCCCAGCGGGGGTGGTTGCGGACCACTGGACCACTACTCACCCTACTCAACCCATCCAGGCTGGTCGCAGACCATGAGGAATGGGTCAGGATGGAGCTGAAGACATCTGGATGAAGACATCAGGAACAGACGTACACCTGGAACAGGACAGGAACAGAACATCAGGAGAACATCTGGAACAACTTGGAGACAGGAACATCAGGGAACATTTGGAGCAAGAACAAAGACAAGAGACCAAGGAACGAAGAACATCTAGACGACAAGGGATCCCACATGGAACAGAGTACCTTGGAGAAGCTGGAAGATGTGAAATCCTAAGGAGGACTTACTCCTTGCAAAGGCAATGAAGGAATGACGGTGGAAGCCTTTTGCAGGATGAAGCAGGAAACACCCAGGGAGGAGCTTGCAGGTGGAGCCAGAGGAACCACTCTCTCCTGGCCCTTTAACTCAAGCTGGAAGATGCAGGCCTGCCCCGAGAATATATCCGAAGCAGAAAGCCTGCGAGGGAGTCAGTTGGACCGTTAGATGATCGAGGGGTTAAAGGGGCACTTAGAGAAGATAAGGCCATCGCGGAAAGATTAAATGATTTCTTTGCTTCGGTGTTTACTGAAGAGGATGTTGGGGAGGTACTCGTAATGGAGAAGGTTTTCATGGGTAATGATTCAGATGGACTGAATCAAATCACGGTGAACCTAGAAGATGTGGTAGGCCTGATTGACAAACTGAAGAGTAGTAAATCACCTGGACCAGATGGTATACACCCCAGAGTTCTGAAGGAACTAAAAAATGAAATTTCAGACCTATTAGTAAAACTTTGTAACTTATCATTAAAATCATCCATTGTACCTGAAGACTGGAGGATAGCAAATGTAACCCCAATATTTAAAAAGGGCTCCAGGGGCGATCCGGGAAACTACAGACCGGTTAGCCTGACTTCAGTGCCAGGAAAAATAGTGGAAAGTGTTCTAAACATCAAAATCACAGAACATATAGAAAGACATGGTTTAATGGAACAAAGTCAGCATGGCTTTACCCAGGGCAAGTCTTGCCTCACAAATCTGCTTCACTTTTTTGAAGGAGTTAATAAACATGTGGATAAAGGTGAACCGGTAGATATAGTATACTTGGATTTTCAGAAGGCGTTTGACAAAGTTCCTCATGAGAGGCTTCTAGGAAAAGTAAAAAGTCATGGGATAGGTGGCGATGTCCTTTCGTAGATTGCAAACTGGCTAAAAGACAGAAAACAGAGAGTAGGATTAAATGGGCAATTTTCTCAGTGGAAGGGAGTGGACAGTGGAGTGCCTCAGGGATCTGTATTGGGACCCTTACTGTTCAATATATTTATAAATGATCTGGAAAGAAATACGACGAGTGAGATAATCAAATTTGCAGATGACACAAAATTGTTCAGAGTAGTTAAATCACAAGCAGATTGTGATAAATTGCAGGAAGACCTTGTGAGACTGGAAAATTGGGCATCCAAATGGCAGATGAAATTTAATGTGGATAAGTGCAAGGTGATGCATATAGGGAAAAATAACCCATGCTATAATTACACAATGTTGGGTTCCATATTAGGTGCTACAACCCAAGAAAGAGATCTAGGTGTCATAGTGGATAACACATTGAAATCGTCGGTGCAGTGTGCTGCGGCAGTCAAAAAAGCAAACAGAATGTTGGGAATTATTAGAAAAGGAATGGTGAATAAAACGGAAAATGTCATAATGCCTCTGTATCGCTCCATGGTGAGACCGCACCTTGAATACTGTGTACAATTCTGGTCGCCGCATCTCAAAAAAGATATAATTGCGATGGAGAAGGTACAGAGAAGGGCTACCAAAATGATAAGGGGAATGGAACAACTTCCCTATGAGGAAAGACTAAAGAGGTTAGGACTTTTCAGCTTGGAGAAGAGACGACTGAGGGGGGATATGATAGAGGTGTTTAAAATCATGAGAGGTCTAGAACGGGTAGATGTGAATCGGTTATTTACTCTTTCGGATAGTAGAAAGACTAGGGGGCACTCCATGAAGTTAGCATGGGGCACATTTAAAACTAATCGGAGAAAGTTCTTTTTTACTCAACGCACAATTAAACTCTGGAATTTGTTGCCAGAGAATGTGGTTAGTGCAGTTAGTATAGCTGTGTTTAAAAAAGGATTGGATAAGTTCTTGGAGGAGAAGTCCATTACCTGCTATTAAGTTCACTTAGAGAATAGCCACTGCCATTAGCAATGGTTACATGGAATAGACTTAGTTTTTGGGTACTTGCCAGGTTCTTATGGCCTGGATTGGCCACTGTTGGAAACAGGATGCTGGGCTTGATGGACCCTTGGTCTGACCCAGTATGGCATTTTCTTATGTTCTTATGTTCTTAGAAAGCAGGAAGAGGAAACAGGACCCTGGACAGCGGTGTCCTGCCACTGTGAATGCAGGAACAGGAGCTGGGTCTCTGCATAGGCCCCAACATCAGCAGCAGCGTCCCTGCCGCAGAGAGGACTGAGGGTGGCTCCAGCCGCATGAAGACACTGAGGACTGTGGCCTCCAGGCCGCGAAGAGGAACTAGAGTCCGCGGCTCCCTGACACATTGGAGAGACGTCGGCGGCAGCCTCCCGCCATGTGGAACCCCGGCATGGCCCCTGTCATGCTGGCAAGATTGCGGCCTCTGGCCACGGAGGCCGCAATCTTGCCACTGAATGACTCCATGCCACAAAGGAGATCTCCGGCATGGTTCCTGCTGCGCCGGCATGATGGCGGCCTCCTGTTGCTGCCGGGAACCCCAGCACGCTTCCCGCTGTGCTGGTAATGACATCAGGGGTCAAGCCGGGCCAGCCTGAAGAAAAGGTAAGAGCAGCGAGCAGGATCACAACAGATAACTTCAGTGTATGGCTCAAATCCTGCTGTAAAGAAAAATGTTTTGGATTTATTGGGAGCTGGGGCCGTGTATGGAACAGGAAAACGCTCTTTGTCCAAGATGGCTTACATCTGTCTGTGGAGGGAAAAAGGATCCTAAGAGATAAATTCAAATCCTATGTCATAAGGCATTTAAACTAGATGAAGGGGATGACAGTAGGACATTAGAATGTCACCCCCCAAATGCAAATACAAAGGAAATGAAAAAGGGCAAAGTGAATAACAAAAGTCAGCTAAATAAATCACAAAGAGAGTCCAAGAAAAGCATTAACCTGTACCAGAATAGCTGGAAAGCTATGAGCACAAATGCTCGTAGTTTAGGCAATAAAATCCCAGACCTGCAAGCCCTAATGGTGGAGCGGACTTGGACATTGTTGCTGTCACGGAGCCGTGGTTCACGGATTCACATGATTGGGATACTATCATACCGGGATATAACCTATTAAGGAAGGAAAGAGAAGACAGAAAAGGAGGAGGAGTGACTCTTTATGTCAGAAACAATATCCAATCATCCGAGCTGCAAGGAAGCTGGGGCAAAGAAGAAGCTTTATGGGCCATCTTAAAAAAAAGGTGTTGGGGCATCCATTTTTATTGGCGTGGTTTACAGGCCTCCAAATCAAATGGAAGTACTAGGGATGTGCAGAGGGACGCCATACGTTGCATTCGTGATTCGGATTCATCCGGGAGCAAATGCGTTGCATTCGGCCGTATGGTGCCCCGATGCGTTAATACGGCGATTTATATTCGTGTCCCAGCTAAAATTACAATTAACTACAACCCCCCACCCTCCTGACCCCCCCCCAAGACTTACCAAAACTCCCTGGTGGTCCAGCGGGGAGTCCAGAAGCCATCCCCTGCACTCTCACACCCTCGGTACCGGTTTCATCATGGCGCCGATAGCCTGTGTCACAGGGGCTACCGGTGCCATTGGTCAGCCCCTGTCACATGGTCACCGGCGCCATCTTGTGCTCCTACCATGTGACAGGGGCTGACCAATGGCACCAGTAGCCCCTGTGACATAATATGGGCAAAGGCTATCGGCGCCATTTTGAGTCCTGGCATTGGACGGCCGGAGTGCAGGAGGTCGCTCCGGGACCCCCGTTGGACCCATAGGGACTTTTGGCCAGCTTGGGAGGGCCTCCTGACCCCCCACAAGACTTGCCAAAAGTCCAGCGGGGGTCCAGGAGCAACCTCCTGCACACCGGACGTCCGATGCCAGTATTCAAAATGGTGCCGATCGCCTTTGCCCTCACTATGTCACAGGGGCCGACCATCAGTACCTGTGACATAGTGAGGGCAAAGGCGATTGGTGCCATTTTGAGTCCTGGCATCGGATGGACGGCATGCAGGAGGTCGCTCCCGGACCCCCGCTGGACTTTTGGCAAGTCTTGTGGGGGTCAGGAGGCCCCCCAAGCTGGCCAAAAGTCCCTGGGGGTCGAACGGGGGTCCCGGAGCGACCTCCTGCATTCCAGCCGTCTGATGCCAGGACTCAAAATGGCACCGATAGCCTTTGCCCATACTATGTCACAGGGGCTACCGGTGCCATTGCTCAGCCCCTGTCACATGGTAGGAGCACAAGATGGCGCCGATGGCCATGTGACAGGGGCTGACCAATGGCACCAGTAGCCCCTGTGACAAAGGCTATCTGCGCCATGATGAACCCGGCACCGAGGGTGTGAGTGCAGGGGATGGCTGCTGGACCCCCCGCTGGACCACCAGGAAGTTTTGGTAAGTCTTGGGGGGGTTCAGGAGGGTGGGGGGTTGTAGTTAATTGTAATTTTAGCTGGGACACGAATATAAATCACCGTATTAATGCATCGGGGCGCCATATGGCGCATGCTTAAGTATATATAGTGCTGGGTCAGCAGGAAAATCATCACCGAGCACTGAATGACAGCGTGACTGGCTGCATTCAATGCATTTCAAACAATTTTATTGCTGATACGTTGCATTCCAGTATCCGTGCCAACCTGTCCGACCCACTCTGACAGGGCTGTGAGGTCACTGATGACTCACAGGAAAGAGCTGGTTTTTGGCTCTGGATAAACCCAAATGGTGTCCTCCGACTGCAAATGGCGGTGAAGAAAAGCACGCACTGCAAAATGTATGGAACGGATGATAAGTTATATTTGTGGGGAGTCGCGATACATTTCGCTTCCCCACGAATACAACAAATAGGGAAATATACATTGCGGATTGCCAATATGTCGAAAACGAATGCACACCCATACCAAATGGCCCATCCAGTCTGCCCAGCAAGCTTTCACAGTTATTTTTCTCATACTTATCTATTACTCTGACCGCTGAGATCAGGGCCCTTATTGGTTACATTTTGGTTCTTATTTTCTTCCACCCCCGCCATTGATGTAGAGAGCAGTGCTGGAGCTGCATCAAAGTGAAGTATCAGGCTTAATTGGTTAGGGGTAGTAACCGCTGCAACAAGCAAGCTACACCCATGCTTATTTGTTTACCCATTACCTGCTATTAATCAAGTTGACTTAGGGAATAGCCACTGCTATTAATTGCATCAGTAGCATGGGATCTTCTTAGTGTTTGGGTAATTGCCAGGTTCTTGTGGCCTGGTTTGGCCTCTGTTGGAAACAGGATGCTGGGCTTGATGGACCCTTGGTCTGACCCAGCATGGCAAGTTCTTATGTTCTTATGTTCTCATAATATCATATCAATTTTAAAAAGCCATTTATGAGCGTAAAGTGCACTTACATGTGAATATTCTATGGACAATTCAATGGCAGATATTGTAGAAATCTTCAAAAGTCTACTTACATGGGTAAAGTGCATTTACAAGTGTAAACCCAATTTTAAGTGTGTAAAAGCTTTTGAATATCAGGACCATAGTATATGGTTTGTTGGGATATTTCTTTGCATTGGATGAGATACTCCAAATTGCCGGATTGCAGCTGAATGATCCATTAAACTCTTTGGGACTGTATAATGCAGTAGGGGTTAGTAATTTGCATTCATGTATAGGTATTTCTAGATCTTCAAATTCTTATTATTAAATAGTAGAGTTCATTTTGATCTGTTTGACTTTACTCCTAAAGAATGGATCAGAAGAGCTGATCACCAGGATGGCCCTAAATTGACTCAGTGCCTAACTTGGTAGATCAAGAGACAGCATCACAAAATAGGAGTACTGTATCACAGAGGCTCCCAAACCTGTCCTGGGGAACCCCCAGCCAGTCACGTTTTCAGGATATCCACAATAAATATGCATGAGATAAAATCTGCATGCTTTGGAAGCAGTGCATGCAAATTTATCTAATGCATATTCATTGTGGATATCCTTGAAATCCAACTGGCTGGGGGGTCCTCCAAGACAGGTTGGGGAACCACTGCTCCATCAGATCTAAAATCTGTGACTTTGGCAAGAGGCAGATCACATAACCGCTTTAGGTCTGTCCCTGCACAATGGCAGGCCATACAAAAGCTTTTGGACAGCCTCCGAACAGCATGCAATCTTACTAAGTTCAGCAGATGCAGAGGTCTGAAGCAGAGGCAAAGATCTGAAGTCAACAGAGATAGTTCTTACAACACCTTTTGGACAGTGTCAGTGTCTTCCTGACATCCACTCACACTGAAGTGTACTTGTCAGTAGAAAGAAATATGAATCTGGTGAGTGGACAGATAAGGAGGATTAGAAGATTGGAGAACGAGGGTGGTCTGTGAACTTGTTTGCATTCCATCCATGGTGAGCGTAAGCTGGAGAGCTAGGATAACGCTCCTTTGCTTATTCTGAAAACCTTCCTCATCCCCTGCTTGATCTCTTTTGTCCTCACACCATAGACAATGGGATTCAGTGCCGGGGGAATGACGTCGTGTAAAACATTGAGCAGAAGAGGAATGATGGAAGGCTCCTTCTCGTCTCTGTGGGTTACAGTCAGAACCACAAGTATGGTGTAGAAGAAGGAGATAAGGATGAAGTGAGAACCACACGTGCTCAGGGCCTTCACGGCAGCCCCTTGTGTGTTCAGCGCCAGCACAGCTCGGATGATTAGACAGTAGGACAGCAAGATTAAAACCAGATCCATTCCTCCCACAATCCAAGAGATTGCCAGCCGATAAGTATTAGCAGCTGAAGTGTCACTGCAGGCAAGAGACGTCACCGCAAAATGAGAGCATATCAGGTGATAGATGACATTCCTGGAACTGTAACACAGTTTGCTTAGAAAAAAGGGAATTGGAAGAATTAGAAATGTGATTCTCGCCAAAGCTAAGAGAGATGATTTTGCTACAAAGCCGTTGGTAATTATATAGAGGTACCTCAAGGGATTGCAGATTGCAACATAACGGTCAAAAGCCATGATTACAAATACAGACGATTCCATTGCAACAAACCAATAAATGACAAAAATCTGAGTGAAGCAGCCGACGTGGCTGATGGCCCGCGCCCCAAACCACAGGATGCCCAGGATTTTGGGCATGATTGAGGTGCACAGGCCTATATCCACCAGTGCCAGCATGGCCAGGAAATAGTACATGGGCTCGTGGAGATTGGGATCAGCATAGAAAGTGATCAGCAGTATGAGATTGGCCACAAGGGCCACGAGGAAGAGAAGAGCCAGGGGGATGGAGAGCCAGTGCTGCCAGCTCTGGATCCCGGAGAAACCCATGAGGAGGAACTCGGACACCTCCGTGGTGCTGCTGGCATTGAAAGAGGACATTGCAGAGGATCGCTGTGAATATAAGTTTGAGAAGAAAGACATAATATTATTTTATTTAATTTTTGCACCTAGTAGTATTCATATTCATAAGCACTTATAGAAGGGCATAAGACATAGGAGGAGGCCTGGGTATTTGGCTTACATGTTTTTAATCTTGATTTTCTGCTTTAAGAAATCTAAGTTGAAGGCAGATTAAAATCCATGTATTATAATAAAGTAATCAACACAATTAAGAAAAACCACAGTACAATACCTACAGAACCTGATTGTAATGAACTTTGAAGGGTTACAATAATCCCCCTGTAAGACATCATGATATACCCTCCCCTAGACTCATAATCCCTGAAAGATACTGGTAAAAGAAGCCTTTACTCTTTGTCAGATCTCAAAATATTTGGTTTCAAACAGGTTTCCAGTGTAGAAGATTGGGTTTGTAAGCAGCAAAGTTGATAATGGCAAAGCCTGAAATGGACTTCTAGTGTAGGAGGTGGAAATGGATTTGGGGCATGCTTGGGACAGATTTGGACAGTAATTGTTACGGCTGTGGCTGCTGTGCAACCGCCTCACCACCAGGGGTCCCTCTAGAGCTGGCTTTCCTGACAGGCCCAGTCCATCTCCTCTGTCCACTCTATGCTCTGGGTGTGCCCTTATAACCCTGCCTGACAGTTGCCTCGGTGCTTCGGCATCGAGCTCACCTGGGCTCCCTGCTCTAGCCTGCCTTGCGTGGCCTTCGGGCCTTCTACCTTGTCTTGCCTTGCCCTGCCTTCGGGCCTTTCCTTGCCTTGCCCTGCCTTCGGGCCTTTCCTTGCCTTGCCCTGCCTTCGGGCCTTTCCTTGCCTTGCGTGGCCTTCGGGCCTTTCCTTGCCTTGCGCGGCCTTCGGGCCTTCTGTCTTGCCTTGCCTTGCGTGGCCTTCGGGCCTTCTGTCTTGCCTTGCCTTGTGTGGCCTTCGGGCCTTCTGTCTTGCCTTGCCTTGTGTGGCCTTTGGGCCTTCTGTCTTGCCTTGCCTTGCGCGGCCTTTGGGCCTTCTGTCTTGCCTTGCCTTGCGCGGCCTTTGGGCCTTCTGTCTTGCCTTGCCTTGCGCGGCCTCCAGGCCTTCTACCTTGCCTTGCCTTGCGCGGCCTTCGGGCCTTCTACCTTGTCTTGTCTAGCCTAGTCTTGGTGGCCTTCGGGCCTTCGGTCTTGCCTTGCCTTGCGCGGCCTTCGGGCCTTCTACCTTGTCTTGTCTAGCCTAGTCTTGGTGGCCTTCGGGCCTTCGGTCTTGCCTTGCCTTGCCTTGCGCGGCCTTCGGGCCTTCTACCTTGTCTTGCCTTGCCCTGCGCGGCCTTCGGGCCTTCTACCTTGTGCTGTGTATGGTCTTCGGACCTTCTGCCCTGCCCTGCCTTGCTTACTGTGCATGCGGTCCTACGGGCCCTCTGCTCTATTGTCTGTGTGTGTTTGGCCTACGGGCTCTCTGCCCTGCTTACTGTGTGTGGCCTACGGGCCTTCTGTGTGTGTGTGGCCTACGGGCCTACTGACCTGCCTTGCCCCGCTTACGGTGTGTGGTTTACGGGCCTTCTGTGTGTGTGTGTGGCCTACGGGCCTACTGACCTGCCTTGCCCCGCTTACGGTGTGTGGCCTACGGGCCTTCTGTGTGTGTGTGTGGCCTACGGGCCTTCTGACCTGCCTTGCCCCGCTTACAGGTGTGTGGCCTACGGGCCTTCTGTGTGGGTGTGGCCTACGGGCCTTCTGGCCTGCCTTGCCCCGCTCACGGTGTGTGGCCTACGGGCCTTCTGACCTGCCTTGCCCCGCTTACGGTGTCTGGCCTACGGGCCGTCTGTGTGTGTGTGGCCTACGGGCCTTCTGACCTGCCTTGCTCTGCCGCCTGCCCTGACCCAGCCTAGACCCAGACACTGCTTCTTGCTGTCTGCCCTGACCCAGCCACGGTTTCCAGCCATCCCTGTCTCTCTTCACCTGGAGCCACCCCTTTGGGTGGTGTTCACTACCCCTGAACTCAGCCCAAGCGTAACAGTAATGAGAGGAAAAGGGCTGAGTAGACTGGTAGAAGACATGAGGGAAGGGACAGCTGGTGTTGGGTTGCATTAAGAATTTAGGAAAGATAATTTTATGTCAGCCAACCTAGGGCTGGAGTCCACATGTAGAACAACCTAGGGCTGGAGTCCACGTGTAGAACAACCTAGGGCTGGAGTCCACATGTAGAACAACCTAGGGCTGGAGTCCACGTGTAGAACAACCTAGAGCTGGAGTCCACGTGTAGAACAACCTAGAGCTGACGTCCACATCTAGAGCAACCTAGGGCTGGAGCCCACATGTTTGAACAACCTAGAGCTGACGTCCACATCTAGAGCAACCTAGGGCTAGAGCCCACATGTTTGAACAACCTAGAGCTGACGTCCACATCTAGAGCAACCTAGGGCTGGAGCCCACATGTTTGAACAACCTAGAGCTGACGTCCACATCTAGAGCAACCTAGGGCTGGAGCCCACGTGTAGAACAACCTAAGCTGGAGTCCACGTGTAGAACAACCTAGGGCTTAAGTCCACATGTAGAACAACCTAGGGCTGGAGTCCACGTGTAGAACAACCTAGGGCTGGAGCCCACATCTAGAGCAACCTAAGGCTGGAGTCCCCGTGTAGAACAACCTAGGGCTGGAGTCCACATCTAAAACAACCTAGGGCAGAAGTCCACGTGTAGAACAACCTAAGCTGGAGTCCACGTGTAGAACAACCTAGGGCTTAAGTCCACATGTAGAACAACCTAGGGCTGGAGTCCACGTGTAGAACAACCTAGGGCTGGAGCCCACATCTAGAGCAACCTAAGGCTGGAGTCCCCGTGTAGAACAACCTAGGGCTGGAGTCCACGTGTAGAACAACCTAGGGCTGGAGTCCACGTCTAGAACAACCTAGGGCAGAAGTCCACGTGTAGAACAACCTAGGGCTTAAGTCCACATGTAGAACAACCTAGGGCTGGAGTCCCCGTGTAGAACAACCTAGGGCTGAAGTCCATGTGTAGAACAACCTAGGGCTGGAGTCCACGTGTAGAACAACCTAGGGCTGGAGTCCACTTGTAGAACAACCTAGGGCTGGAGTCCACGTGTAGAACAACCTAGGGCTGGAGTCCACATCTAGAGCAACCTAGGGCTGGAGTCCACATCTAGAGCAACCTAGGGCTGGAGTCCACGTGTAGAACAACCTAGGGCTTAAGTCCACATGTAGAACAACCTAGGGCTGGAGTCCACGTGTAGAACAACCTAGGGCTGGAGTCCACATCTAGAGCAACCTAGGGCTGAAGTCCACGTGTAGAACAACCTAGGGCTGGAGTCCACATCTAGAGCAACCTAGGGCTGGAGCCCACATGTTTGAACAACCTAGAGCTGACGTCCACATCTAGAGCAACCTAGGGCTGGAGCCCACATGTTTGAACAACCTAGAGCTGACGTCCACATCTAGAGCAACCTAGGGCTGGAGCCCACATGTTTGAACAACCTAGAGCTGACGTCCACATCTAGAGCAACCTAGGGCTGGAGCCCACATGTTTGAACAACCTAGAGCTGACGTCCACATCTAGAGCAACCTAGGGCTGGAGCCCACATGTTTGAACAACCTAGAGCTGACGTCCACATCTAGAGCAACCTAGGGCTGGAGTCCACATGTTTGAACAACCTAGAGATGACGTCCACATCTAGAGCAACCTAGGGCTGGAGCCCACATGTTTGAACAACCTAGAGCTGACGTCCACATCTAGAGCAACCTAGGGCTGGAGCCCACATGTTTGAACAACCTAGAGCTGACGTCCACATCTAGAGCAACCTAATGCTGGAGCCCACATGTTTGAACAACCTAGAGCTGACGTCCACATCTAGAGCAACCTAGGGCTGGAGCCCACATGTTTGAACAACCTAGAGCTGACGTCCACATCTAGAGCAACCTAGGGCTGGAGCCCACATGTTTGAACAACCTAGAGCTGACGTCCACATCTAGAGCAACCTAGGGCTGGAGCCCACATGTTTGAACAACCTAGAGCTGACGTCCACATCTAGAGCAACCTAGGGCTGGAGCCCACGTGTAGAACAACCTAGAGCTGATGTCCACATCTAGAGCAACCTAATGCTGGAGCCCACATGTTTGAACAACCTAGAGCTGACGTCCACATCTAGAGCAACCTAGGGCTGGAGCCCACATGTTTGAACAACCTAGAGCTGACGTCCACATCTAGAGCAACCTAGGGCTGGAGCCCACATGTTTGAACAACCTAGAGCTGACGTCCACATCTAGAGCAACCTAGGGCTGGAGCCCACATGATTGAACAACCTAGAGCTGACGTCCACATCTAGAGCAACCTAGGGCTGGAGTCCACGTGTAGAACAACCTAGAGCTGACGTCCACATCTAGAGCAACCTAGGGCTGGAGCCAACATGTTTGAACAACCTAGAGCTGACGTCCACATCTAGAGCAACCTAGGGCTGGAGCCCACATGTTTGAACAACCTAGAGCTGACGTCCACATCTAGAGCAACCTAGGGCTGGAGCCCACGTGTAGAACAACCTAGAGCTGATGTCCACATCTAGAGCAACCTAGGGCTGGAGCCCACATGTTTGAGCAACCTAGAGCTGACGTCCACATCTAGAGCAACCTAGGGCTGGAGCCCACATGTTTGAACAACCTAGAGCTGACGTCCACATCTAGAGCAACCTAAGGCTGGAGCCCACATGTTTGAACAACCTAGAGCTGACGTCCACATCTAGAGCAACCTAGGGCTGGAGCCCACATGTTTGAACAACCTAGAGCTGACGTCCACATCTAGAGCAACCTAGGGCTGGAGTCCACGTGTAGAACAACCTAGAGCTGATGTCCACATCTAGAGCAACCTAGGGCTGGAGCCCACATGTTTGAACAACCTAGAGCTGACGTCCACATCTAGAGCAACCTAGGGCTGGAGTCCACGTGTAGAACAACCTAGAGCTGACGTCCACATCTAGATCAACCTAGGGCTGGAGTCCACATGTTTGAACAACCTAGAGCTGACATCCACATCTAGAGCAACCTAGGGCTGGAGCCCACATGTTTGAACAACCTAGAGCTGACGTCCACATCTAGAGCAACCTAGGGCTGGAGTCCACGTGTAGAACAACCTAGAGCTGACGTCCACATCTAGAGCAACCTAGGGCTGGAGTCCACATGTTTGAACAACCTAGAGCTGATGTCCACATCTAGAGCAACCTAGGGCTTAAGTCCACATCTAGAACAACCTAGGGCAGAAGTCCACGTGTAGAACAACCTAAGCTGGAGTCCACGTGTAGAACAACCTAGGGCTTAAGTCCACATGTAGAACAACCTAGGGCTGGAGTCCACGTGTAGAACAACCTAGGGCTGGAGTCCACATCTAGAGCAACCTAGGGCTGGAGTCCACGTGTAGAACAACCTAGGGCTGGAGTCCACATCTAGAGCAACCTAGGGCTGGAGTCCCCGTGTAGAACAACCTAGGGCTGGAGTCCACGTGTAGAACAACCTAGGGCTGGAGTCCACGTCTAGAACAACCTAGTGCAGAAGTCCACGTGTAGAACAACCTAGGGCTTAAGTCCACATGTAGAACAACCTAGGGCTGGAGTCCCCGTGTAGAATAACCTAGGGCTGAAGTCCATGTGTAGAACAACCTAGGGCTGGAGTCCACGTGTAGAACAACCTAGGGCTGGAGTCCCCATGTAGAACAACCTAGGGCTGGAGTCCACTTGTAGAACAACCTAGGGCTGGAGTCCACGTGTAGAACAACCTAGGGCTGGTGTCCACGTGTAGAACAACCTAGGGCTGGAGTCCCCGTTTAGAACAACCTAGGGCTGGAGTCCACATCTAGAGCAACCTAGGGCTGGAGTCCCCATGTAGAACAACCTAGGGCTGGAGTCCACGTGTAGAACAACCTAGGGCTGGAGTCCACATCTAGAGCAACCTAGGGCTGGAGTCCACTTGTAGAACAACCTAGGGCTGGAGTCCACGTGTAGAACAACCTAGGGCTGGAGTCCACATCTAGAGCAACCTAGGGCTGAAGTCCACGTGTAGAACAACCTAGGGCTGGAGTCCACATCTAGAGCAACCTAGGGCTGGAGTCCACGTGTAGAACAACCTAGGGCTGGAGTCCCCATGTAGAACAACCTAGGGCTGGAGTCCACATCTAGAGCAACCTAGGGCTGGAGTCCACGTGTAGAATAACCTAGGGCTGGAGTCCACATCTAGAGCAACCTAGGGCTGAAGTCCACGTGTAGAACAACCTAGGGCTGGAGTCCACGTGTAGAACAACCTAGGGCTGGAGTCCACATCTAGAGCAACCTAGGGCTGGAGTCCACGTGTAGAACAACCTAGAGCTGGAGTCCCCGTGTAGAACAACCTAGGGCTGGAGTCCACATCTAGAGCAACCTAGGGCTGGAGTCCACGTGTAGAACAACCTAGGGCTTGAGTCCACGTGTAGAACATACGCATAGACTTCAGCCTGAATTTTCAAAGTGGGTTGATGCACTTTAAGCTCGTTTTGAAAATTCGTGGATGAATGTGGAACCCAGTGCAGATGTACATCTATGCTCATACTTTTGAAAATCTAAGGTATGTATGTAAATGGTTTCCCTGACCCCTGTAAACTCTGGCACTCCTCTTTCAATTCAACATAAAAGTACATACAAGATCATTTCTTCTCATGCTCTTACATGCATGCAGCACCCCCCAGGGAAAGTTTCCAAAAGCCCATCAAAGTGCATAAAACTGTGCTTTTGAAACCAGGCACCTAAAGGCAAACAAGTGCATGAAATGTAATTTTATGTGCATAAATGATCTTTATGAAAACTGCCCTGAGCTCATGCATGTACTTTTATGGGTACTTGAAAGAAGCATTCGGGGGAGGGGGGGGCGATGAGGGCGGGGATTTGCCACCCAGGCAGGGCTCCGCCTACACCTGCTCATTTTGAAAGAGGGCTCCTGGTGCATAGGTCCACTTTGAAAATTCAAGCTGAAGTGTAAGCGTATTTTCTACGCACAGACTTCAGTCCTACGCTGGCTGTTCTAAAATGTACCCCCCTTATGTGTATCTGCCCAAAATGATTAATCTCAACTGGGCAGACTGGATGGCACATTTTGGTCTTTATCTGCCACCATTTATGCTGAGCTAATATTCAAAAGATCGAGGTGCCCAGACTTTGGAAATCAAACTTTTGCCAGCTCAGAGCTCCTAAATTTAGGTGCATGAAATGTACAGGATGTGCCTGAGAAAGGAGATCTGGGGAAGGAGGGAAGGAGGGAAGGGGAGAAGAGAGGAAATGACGTTAGGCACTCAGGGGCAGATTTTCTGTGCTGACCACCTGACTTAGGTACGTTCTCATAGGTTTTCCCTATATCTGGCCTAACCTTAGGCCCCTTAGTTTAAGCCACAGATAATAAAGTTAGACATTTAATTTGCCTATAGAAGCAACTAAGGAGGTCATTCATCAACATGCGTTATGGTCTTAGTGTGGGCGTCAGGGCCCCATCGCCTGCGATAACGCCATAATG
This sequence comes from Rhinatrema bivittatum, assembly GCF_901001135.1. NCBI lineage: Eukaryota > Metazoa > Chordata > Amphibia > Gymnophiona > Rhinatrematidae > Rhinatrema > Rhinatrema bivittatum. The sequence continues at coordinate 4,312,829 of NC_042619.1, read as the reverse complement.
CATGCATTATTTCTATTTATATCTACACTGGTTACCGGTAGAAAAAAGAATTGAATATAAAACTCTAACCATCATACACAGGACATTACACAACAGTGAAGGCACATGCCTAAACAACATCATCCAGAAACACTATTCCCAACGCAAGACGAGAGCATCAAACAAAGCACAACTAAACATACCACCTGTTTCAAACGCCAAACTTACCACTGTAAGAAACCGAGCCTTTTCAATAGCAGGGCCCCTCCTCTGGAACTCACTGCCTGACCACTTAAAACTACAGAACAACACTAAAATATTTAAAAAAGATTTCAAGACCTGGCTCTTCAGATAAGCCTTCAAAGACGAGATTGGCTAAGCACCCACTCCACAAACGATACCACATACTATTAAGGATTGTTACACATTACTACATACAGTTAACTTTTTTTACAACTAACATTTCTCTACTGCTAATGATAACACCAACCTGTTGTTAAATATGCTGCTAACTAGAACCTCTTTGCATTCCTTCACTGCTACCTCTCCGTATCTGTTTTCGTTCCAGTTATGTTCCTATTCCAGTTGTCTCCTCTATTGTATTGCATTGTTTTAACTGTAAACCGTGGTGAAGGCATCTAGCTAAGCTTCAGTATATAAAAGCGTATAAGTAAATAAATAATTACACCTGCTACTTAGTGCATGAAGTTTTGCTGAGAGAATTCACACACGAACTTTTCCCTCCCTAGACTCCACCCCACCGGATTGCCTTTCCCCATGCATGTAAAAAAATGCATATAAAGAAAGTAATTTTCAACAATCTGCATAAGTCAGACATAGAGTTCACATGTAAGTCCATGCGTGTAAAGTTACAATAGAATGTCATAAAGCTGTGCGGCTGGAGTGTATCTCTGCCCAAAAGTAAATGTGCATGGTTCAGTGTGTACGCACAGGTTTCTAATGCAAGGGGAATACCTACTTTCCCTGCCTGTTTCATAAACATATGCACAGATATTTTACATGTCTAACATTTGTAACACTGGTATTTTTATTTGTATTTTACTCATGACTTTTCAGTGGCAGCTGAAGATGAGATACATGCAAGAGCGGTAAGCAGAAAAGCCCATCAAAAATGTGGGGTAAAATGAGCTTAAAACACTTCCTCTATCCTTTATGATCTTCCTCTTATCTGCACACTTATCCCAGTCAGGGCCTCCCCACCCTATGTCCTTCACCTGCAACAATTCACTCAATCAACTCAGCAACACCATCCAGCAAGCTCCCAGCCCCTCTCACTCCCCTGTGCACTAAAGCACAACAGAGGGCACACAATCCACTCCCGTCCTGGAGTGCAAAAAGCAGGTTTGATTTTCAGGATATCTGCAATGAATACGTATGATGAATGTTTGCTTGCACTGACGCCATTATGCCTTATTTCTCTTTGGTGTTCATGCTCCTGCCAGCGGGGGGTGGGGAAGGGATGCCCCTCTGTCATTGCAATATCATCCTCCCTCCGTTCCTCTTTCTCTTCTTCAGCCCTGGCAGCCCTGCAGCTCTCTCCCTTCTAAAGCAAGCTACCGATCCTCTGGTGATGCTTATAGTAGTGATGACCGCACATTGCGTACAGCCCAGCATCACAAACCAGCACATGCATGAGTGACTGACTGAGTGGCTCGGCTATCATAGTAAGGATATGCGTGTAATAACCTTTACTTATACTATTTATTCATGTACATTTAGAGAGAGATAAGAGAGGAGAGGTGGTGAGGAGCTGCAGTGTTCACGATCTTGCAGGAAAGTAAGAGGAGCTTAAACTGTATGAGGGAGCCAATGAAGTAACTTGAGAAAATAGGTTTTATGGGAATAGTAACTTTGGCAAAAGATAAGTCACACAGATAAATTCTGGATATATTGTTCTGGAGAGAGCAGGTTCACTGGTTGTCCTGTGGGGAGCAGGTTGGAATAGTCTAAGTGTGAGGAGAATGGATAAGGGTTCTGGTAGAGTCTTCAGAGAGGAAGGTATGGAGTTTGGTGATGTTATGGAAAAATGAACGACACATTTTAGCAGTGTTTTGGATATGCATAGAGAAGGAGAGAGAGGAGTCAAAGATGACTCCTAGGCTATGGGCTGAGGGGCTGGGATGATGTGAGTGAAATCCACAGAAATACAGAAAGGAGGAAGAAGGGAGATTGGCCTGGGGAAAAGATAAGGAGCTCTGCCTTGGCCAAGTTGAGTTTAAGATGATGGTGGAATATCCAGGTAGCAATTTCAGACAAGCAGGCTGAAATCTGGGACTGGATTCTTGATGAGATTTTGGGTGTAAAGAGGTAAATCTGGGAATCATCAGCATACAGACATTATTGAAGGCCATGAGAGGAAATCCAATCACCAAGGGACTTAGTATACAGAGAGATGAGAAAAGGGCCCAGGTCAGAAGCCTGATGCACACCAGTTCATAGTGGAGGATCCGCCAGAGAAAACACTAAAAATGCGATAAAAGAGGTAAGAAGAGGATCAAGATATGAAAGAGTCCCGAAATCCAAGTCAGGACAGCATATGCTTGTTTTTATGTTTTACGATATTAGGATTGTATTCTTGTAAGTCGTCTAGAGCCTGGCACCAGGCTTCTAATAAATAAATATTAATAATAATAATAGCAAGGGATAGGGGGTGATCAGCAGTGTCAAGAGCAGCAGATAGGTCAAGGAGAATAAGGACCGAGTAAGGTGAATTTTCAAAAGTTGTGCACGTAAAAATAGCCTTTCTGCATGTAAAATAGCCTATGTGTGAGTATCTTCTATTGTGAAAACCTAAACATGCATGCATTAAACACGGGATCCGTGATGAAATTTGCATGTGTAAAAAAGCGGTGGGCCAGGTTCTGGGAAGGGGCTGTATGTGATATTATGCACTGACTTTCTGAAGCACCTCATCTCTGCTGTATTCAAGGATGCTAGTTTGAAATGAAAGGACACAAAGGACTCCGCTACGTGCTGGAATGCGGCCAGCCAACACCCCAGACCCATTAGCTGATTGGTCTAATATATTCCCAAATCAGAAGCCCTGCACTTATCTAGAAATAAGACTCTCAGTATGTTCTGATTGGTCAGTATGGAAGGTATAAAAGGTTCTACACATTACTGGAACTTGGAGTGACTGGGTGATTATACATTTGTATGGACCTGTCGCTCCCCGGAACAAACTTATCTGTACTTTGTTCCAGTATCTGTCTCTATTCCCCTTGTCTCTGTCTTTCTCTAATAAAGTCTCAAAGTTAACTATTACAGCTGTGTTTTTCTCTATAATAAACAGGGCCAACACTTCTGTGACTAAGTTGCTATTTTATAAGCAGTTAATGCACATAAATTTGGCAGTTTACTTGCAAATATTTGCACCTGCTCTATGTCTAGACTGAGTGAGTGTCAATGTCCTAAACCTGACTGAGTGAAATGGGAGGATTTCACTTTGCAGAGTCAGGAGGATCTCGATGACCTTCAGATGGACTGGGAAAACTGATAAACGAATTGGTAAAACTGGAAATGTGATCTCCGCATGCATGTTAGACATTCCCCTGACTCATTACACATGTAGAAAAGCTGACGTAGGGGGAGTAAATGTTTCTAAGTTACTTATATGAAATCTACTTGCATATAACTTTAAAATTTGAAGTAAAAATATGTGGGAATATCATTTGTGCACACTTGAAAAGTGCTCAGCCCAGGATTTGTTGCCAGAGAATGTGGTTAGTGCAGTTAGTGTAGCTGTGTTTAAAAAAGGATTGGATAAGTTCTTGGAGGAGAAGTCCATTACCTGCTATTAAGTTCACTTAGGGGCGGATTTTAAGAGCCCTGCTCGCCTAAATCCGCCCAAAACCAGGCGGATTTAGGCGAGCAGGGCCCTGCGCGCCGGGAAGCCTATTTTACATAGGCTTCCCGGCGCGCGCAGAGCCCCGGGACTCGCATAAGTCCCGGGGTTCTCCGAGGGGGGCGTGTCGGGGGCGGGCCCAGTCGTCGCGGCATTTCGGGGGCGTGTCGGCAGCGTTTTGGGGGCGGGTACGGGGGCATGGCTACGGCCTGGGGCGGTCCGGGGGCGTGGCCACGCCCTCCGTACCCGCCCCCAGGTCGCTGCCCAGCGCGCAGGAGGCCCGCTCGCGCGCGGGGATTTACTCCTCCCTCCGGGAGGCGTAAATCCCCGGAGAAAGGAAAGGGGGAGGTGTAGACAGGGCCGGGTGGGTGGGTTAGGTAGAGGAAGGGAGGGGAAGGTGAGGGGAGGGCGTTAGAGGATTCCCTCCAAGGCCGCTCCGATTTCGGAGCGGCCTTGGAGGGAACGGGGGTAGGCTGCGCGGCTCGGCGCGCGCCGGCTATACAAAATCCATAGCCTTGCGCGCGCCGATCCAGGTTTTTAGCAGATACGCGCGGCTCCGCGCGTATCTGCTAAAATCCAGCGTACTTTTGTTTGCGCCTGGAGCGCAAACAAAAGTAGGCTATTCGCGCGCCTTTTAAAATCCGCCCCTTAGAGAATAGCCACTGCCATTAGCAATGGTAACATGGAATAGACTTAGTTTTTGGGTACTTGCCAGGTTCTTATGGCCTGGAGTGGCCACTGTTGGAAACAGGATGCTGGGCTTGATGGACCCTTGGTCTGACCCAGTATGGCAGGTTCTTATTTTCTTATGTTCTTATGCTGAGCTGAGCACTCAAGGCTAATTTTGTGAATCTTGTCATGGAAGCAGTCAGCCCTAGTCTGGGCAGAGAGTGAAGGGGAGGGGGGAGAGAAGCGAAGGAAGATGGAGGAGGGAATTGAGTGTGGCTAAGAAATGGTGAGGGTTGAATGCAAGAGGAAGCAAATTCAAGGGCTGAGCCAAGCTCTGTGGTGAGGCCTGACCTGGAAAATGTGTTCAGTTCTGATAGTGTCGTGACTCAAAAGGGATAGAGGGAAGTTAGAAGAGGACCAGAGAAAGGCAACCAAAATGGTGTGGGTGTGCACCAAAAGCCTTATGAGATGAGTATGAAGGACCTAAACATGTCTACCCTGGAAGAGAGGAGAGACAGGATACAGATCTTTAAATACCTGAAAGGTGGAAATAATACATAAGAATCATACTTTTTACAAGAGAAAGGCAGCTGTAGAATGTGGGGTCATCATATGAAGCTCCAAGGAGGAGGAGCAATGTCAGGAAATATTTCTTCATGGAAAGGGTGAGGAAGAACACAAGAATTCACAAGGATAGGAGATAAACACAAATGATCTCTAGAGGCTTGAGGATGGACATGGTCATTTCTGGCCTAACCTACATGAAGTGGAAATTGTATCCAGTGCTGCATCCACAGATCCGTCCGGGCATATCTTACAGCTAACATATGGATGTGCTATCTTATCTGGCTTTTTACATTTCTTGCACGCAGTTTGATGATGGTGGTAGGGCAGGGCTTGTCTGCTTTTGTGCTCCTACGACCTGGGAAGGCCCTCTGTGCACTGCAAGATGGAATGAATAAAATTAAGACAATGGTTAAAAATTAAAGAGGCTGTAAGTGGGACAATCAAGGGTTAAGATTTAAAAGCAGTCTCAACAAGAAGGGAATTTGCATAGGATTTAAATAACACCAGAGAGGGAGCAGGACGCACCAGCCCAGGAAGTCTGTTCCAAGCACAAGGCACAGCCAGGTGGAAAGAAGGGAGATGGTAATTGGTGGTAGGGGAGAAGGGCACAGATGGAGTGACTTGTCTGATAAGTGGAGCACATGAGGAGATAAGAGAAGAGAAGTAGTGAGGAGCTGCAGAGTGAAGGCTCTTGTAGCAGGGAGTCAGGAATTGGTGGTAGGGGAGAAGCGCACAGATAGGAGTGACTTGTCTGAGTGGAGCACATGAGGAGGGTGTAGAGAGAGATAAGAGAGGAGAGGTATTGAGGAGCTGCAGATTGAAGGTTCTTGTAGCAGGGAGTCAGGAATTGGTGGTAGGGGAGAAGCGCACAGATAGGAGTGACTTGTCTGAGTGGAGCACATGAGGAGGGTGTAGAGAGAGATAAGAGAGGAGAAGTAGTGAGGAGCTGCAGATTGAAGGTTCTTGTAGCAGGGAGTCAGGAATTGGTGGTAGGGGAGAAGCGCACAGATAGGAGTGACTTGTCTGAGTGGAGCACATGAGGAGGGTGTAGAGAGAGATAAGAGAGGAGAGGTAGTGAGGAGCTGCAGATTGAAGGTTCTTGTAGCAGGGAGTCAGGAATTGGTGGTAGGGGAGAAGCGCACAGATAGGAGTGACTTGTCTGAGTGGAGCACATGAGGAGGGTGTAGAGAGAGATAAGAGAGGAGAAGTAGTGAGGAGCTGCAGATTGAAGGTTCTTGTAGCAGGGAGTCAGGAATTGGTGGTAGGGGAGAAGCGCACAGATAGGAGTGACTTGTCTGAGTGGAGCACATGAGGAGGGTGTAGAGAGAGATAAGAGAGGAGAAGTAGTGAGGCGCTGCTGAGTGAAGGCTCTTGTAGCAGGGAGTCAGGAATTGGTGGTAGAGGAGAAGGGCACAGATAGGAGTGACTTGTCTGATGAGGGAGTGCATGAGGAGACTGTAGAGAGAGATAAGGGAGGAGAGGTAGTGAGGAGCTGCAGAGTGAAGGCATTTGTAGGTGAGAAACAGGAGCTTGAGCTGTATGCGGGAGCAGATAGTGAGCCAAAGCTGTGACTTCAGAAGAGGGGTAATATTGGTGCAGTGAGTTTGGAAAATAAGTCACACAGCTGAATTTAGGATGGATTGGAGCAGAGAGAGAGGAGGTGATGAGGGAGTGGATCAGGCTTCTGGTATTGTGTTCTGAATGGAAGGGATGGATAGGTGAAGAGAAGGAGATAGAGGATTTGAAGAAGATACAACCTCCCCATGTGCTTAGGGGACTGGAAGGAGGGCAGCATTATCCCGAGAAAGAGAGAGGGGGGGGGGGGGGAGTGGAATTGGGGGGAAGAGAAGGAGCTCTGGCTCGTCCGGGTTAAGTTTAAGGTGACACTGTGACATCCAGGCGGCGATGTCAGACAAGCAAACGGAGTCCTCAATATAAGGCTGATATTTGGACATGGGAGATCAGAGGACCAAGTGAAGTGGCACAGAGAGAAAAGCAAGCAGTGACAGGATGAACTCCAGAAGCAGAGCGAGAGCAGGATGACCACGCATCTGACAGAGGACACCCAAAACTGTGAAAGGAGACATAAAAAGAAAATCAAGAGAGAACAGAGTCCCGAATCCAAGTCTTCTCTCACTAAAAGAACAGCAAACATCTCTGTGATAATAACCTCAATGTAACAGCACTATTCCACTGTCCAGTGACATTAACCTAACTGTAACAGCACTGTCTAGTGCTCTGTGACATTAACCTCACTGTAACAGCACTGTCCATCTGCTCTGTGACATTAACCTCACTGTAACAGCACTGTCCCTCTGCCCTGTGACATTAACCTCACTGTAACAGCACTGTCCTTCTGACCTGCGACAATAACCTCACTGTAACAGCACTGTCCTTCTGTCCTGTGACATTAACTGTCCTTCTGACCTGCGACAATAACCTCACTGTAACATCACTATCCCTCTGCCCTGTGACATTAACCTCACTGTAACATCACTGTGCCTCTGCCCTGTGACATTAACATCACTGTAACAGCACTGTCCCTCTGCCCTGTGACATTAACCTCACTGTAACATTACTGTCCCTCTGTCCTGTGACATTAACATCACTGTAACAGCACTGTCCTTCTGTCCTGCGACAATAACCTCACTGTAACATCACTGTCCCTCTGCCCTGTGACATTAACCTCACTGTAACAGCACTGTCCTTCTGTCCTGTGACATTAACCTCACTGTAACATCACTGTCCCTCTGTCCTGTGACATTAACCTCACTGTAACAGCACTGTCCTTCTGTCCTGTGACATTAACATCACTGTCCCTCTGCCCTGTGACATTAACATCACTGTAACAGCACTGTCCCTCTGCCCTGTGACATTAACCTCACTGTAACATTACTGTCCCTCTGTCCTGTGACATTAACATCACTGTAACAGCACTGTCCTTCTGTCCTGCGACAATAACCTCACTGTAACATCACTGTCCCTCTGTCCTGTGACATTAACCTCACTGTAACATCATTGACCGTCTGCCCTGTGACATTAACCTCACTATAACATCACTGTCCCTCTGTCCTGTGACATTAACCTCACTAACATCACTGTCCCTCTGTCCTGTGACATTAACATCACTGTAACAGCACTGTCCCTCTGTCCTGTGACAGTAACATCACTTTAACAGCACCATCCTTCTGCTCTGTGACATTAACCTCACTATAACAGCACTGTCCTCTACCCTATGACATTAACCTCACTGTAACATCACTGTCCTTCTTTCCTGTGACATTAACCTCACTAACATTACTGTCCCTCTGCCCTGTGACATTAACCTCAGTGTAACAGCACTGTCCCTCTGCCCTGTGACTTTAACCTCACTATAGCAGCACTGTCCCTCTGTCCTGTGACATTAACCTCACTGTAACATCACTGTCCCTCTGTCCTGTTACATTAACCTCACTGTAATAGCACTGTCCTTCTGTCCTGTGACATTAACCTCATTGTAACATCACTGTCCCTCTGTCCTGTGACATTAACCTCACTGTAACATCACTGTCCCTCTGCCCTGTGACATTAACCTCACTGTAATAGCACTGTCCCTCTGTCCTGTGACATTAACATCACTGTAACAGCACTGTCCCTCTGTCCTGTGACAGTAACATCACTTTAACAGCACCATCCTACTGCTCTGTGACATTAACCTCACTATAACAGCACTGTCCTCTACCCTATGACATTAACCTCACTGTAACATCACTGTCCCTCTGTCCTGTGACATTAACCTCACTGTAACATCACTGTCCCTCTGCCCTGTGACATTAACCTCACTGTAACAGCTCTATCCCTCTGTCCTGTGACATTAACATCACTGTAACAGCACTGTCCCACTGACCTGTGACATTACCCCCACTGTAACAACAATGTCCTAATACCCTGTGACTCACTGCAATAAACTCACTGCAAGACCATTGTCCTACTGCCTTGTGAATACAACCCCACTGTAACATCTCTGTCCTACTGACCTGTGACAATAACCCCAATGTAACTGCACTGTACTTCTTACCTTTCACATTATCCACACTGGAACAGCACTGTGAAGAGGGATTCAGTTTTGTTAGGAATTGGGGAACCTTTTGGGGAAGGGGCAGTCTCTTCTGAAGGGATGGGCTCCACCTTAACCAGGGTGGAACCAGACTGCTGGCGCTAACCTTTAAAAAGGAGATAGAGCAGCTTTTAAACTAGAACAAAGGGGAAAGCCGACAGTCGCTCAGCAGCGCATGGTTCAGAGAGAGGTATCTTTAAAGGATACTAATGATGCATTAGAATTAGGGCATCCCGACAGTGAGGTTCCAATAATTAGAAAAGTAGTCCAAGTGCCTGTAACTAAAAACTTACCTGAGCTAAAAAATTTTAACTTATCCCTATCAATTAAAAAGCAGAATGAAAATACAAACGAAAAACACACTTTGAAATATTTGTATGCTAATGCCAGAAGTCTAAGAAGTAAGATGGGAGAATTAGAATGTACAACAGTGAATGATGACATAGACTTAATTGGCATCTCAGAGACATGGTGGAAAGAGGATAACCAATGGGACAGTGCTATACCGGGGTACAAATTATATCGCAATGACAGAGAGGAGCACTCGGGAGGAGGTGTGGCGCTTTATGTCCGGGATGGCATAGAGTCCAACAGGATAAACATCCTGCATGAAACTAAATACTAAATTGAATCTTTATGGGTAGAAATCCCTTGTGTATCAGGGAAGACTACAGTGATAGGAGTATACTACCGTCCACCTGGTCAAGATGGTGAGACGGACAGTGAAATGCTAAGAGAAATTAGGGAAGTTAACCAAATTGGTAGTGCGGTAATAATGGGAGACTTCAATTACCCCCAATATTGACTGGGTAAATGTATCATCGGGACACGCTAGAGAGATAAAGTTCCTGGATGGAATAAATGATAGCTTTATGGAGCAATTGGTTCAAGGAACCGATGAGAGAGGGAGCAATTTTAGATCTAATTTTCAGTGGAGAACAGGATTTGGTGAGAGAGGTAACGGTGGTGGGGCCGCTTGGCAATAGTGATCATACTATGATCAAATTTGATTTAATGACTGGAAGGGGGACAGTGTGCAAATCCAAGGCTCTCGTGCTAAACTTTCAAAAGGGAAACTTTGATAAAATGAGAAAAATTGTTAGAAAAAAACTGAAAGGAGCAGCTACAAAAGTAAAAAGTGTGCAAGAGGCGTGGTCATTGTTAAAAAATACCATCCTAGAAGCACAATCCAGATGTATTCCACACATTAAGAAAGGTGGAAAGATTACCGGCATGGTTAAAAGGAGAAGTGAAAGAAGCTATTTTAGCCAAAAGATCTTCATTCAAAAATTGGAAGAAGGATCTAACCGAAGAAAATAGGATAATGCATAAACGTTGGCAAGTTAAATGTAAGACATTGATAAGACAGGCTAAGAGGGAATTTGAAAAGAAGTTGGCCGTAGAGGCAAAAACTCACAGTAAAAACTTTTTTAAATATATCTGAAGCAGAAAGCCTGTGAGGGAGTCAGTTGGACCGTTAGATGATTGAGAGGTTAAAGGGGCACTTAGAGAAGATAAGGTCATCATGGAAAGATTCAATGATTTCTTTGCTTCGGTGTTTACTGAAGAGGATGTTGGGGAGATACCTGTTCTGGACAAGGTTTTCATGGGTAATGATTCAGATGGACTGAACCAAATCATGGTGAGCCTAGAAGATGTGGTAGACCTGACTGACAAACTGAAGAGTAGTAAATCACCTGGACCGGATGGTATACACCCCAGAGTTCTGAAGGAACTAAAAAATGAAATTTCAGACCTATTAGTAAAAATTTGTAACCTATCATTAAAATCATCCATTGTACCTGAAGACTGGGGGATAGCTAATGTAACCCCAATATTTAAAAAGGGCTCCAGGGGCGATCCGGGAAACTACAGACCGGTTAGCCTGACTTCAGTGCCAGGAAAAATAGTGGAAAGTGTTCTAAACATCAAAATTACAGAACATATAGAAAGACATGGTTTAATGGAGCAAAGTCAGCATGGCTTTACCCAGGGCAAGTCTTGCCTCACAAATCTGCTTCACTTTTTTGAAGGAGTTAATAAACATGTGGATAAAGGTGAACCTGTAGATGTAGTGTACTTGGATTTTCAGAAGGCATTTGACAAAGTTCCTCATGAGAGGCTTCTAGGAAAATAAAAAGTCATGGGATAGGTGGCGATGTCCTTTCATGGATTGCAAACTGGCTAAAAGACAGGAAACAGAGAAGTAGGATTAAATGGACAATTTTCTCAGTGGAAGGGTGAGTGGACAGTGGAGTGCCTCAGGGATCTGTATTGGGACCCTTACTTTTCAATATATTTATAAATGATCTGAAAAGAAATACGATGAGTGAGGTAATCAAATTTGCAGATGATATAAAATTGTTCAGAGTAGTAAATCACAAGCAGATTGTGATAAATTGCAGGAAGACCTTGAGAGGCTGGAAAATTGGGCATCAAAATGGCAGATGAAATTTAATGTGGACAAGTGCAAGGTGATGCATATAGGGAAAAATAACCCATGCTATAATTACACAATGTTGGGTTCCATATTAGGTGCTACAACCCAAGAAAGAGATCTAGGCGTCATAGTGGATAACACATTGAAATCGTCGGTGCAGTGTGCTGCGGCAGTCAAAAAAGCAAACAGAATGTTAGGAATTATTAGAAAAGGAATGATGAATAAAACGGAAAATGTCATAATGCCTCTGTATCGCTCCATGGTGAGACCGCACCTTGAATACTGTGTACAATTCTGGTCGCCGCATCTCAAAAAAGATATAATTGCGATGGAGAAGGTACAGAGAAGGGCAACCAAAATGATAAAGGGGATGGAACAGATCCCCTATGAGGAAAGACTAAAGAGGTTAGGGCTGTTCAGCTTGGAGAAGAGACAGCTGAGGGGGGATATGATAGAGGTGTTTAAAATCATGAGAGGTCTAGAACGGGTAGATGTGAATCGGTTATTTACTCTTTCGGATAGTAGAAAGACTAGGGGGCACTCCATGAAGTTAGCATGGGGCACATTTAAAACTAATTGGAGAAAGTTCTTTTTTACTCAACGCACAATTAAACTCTGGAATTTGTTACCAGAGGATGTGGTTAGTGCAGTTAGTATAGCTGTGTTTAAAAAAGGATTGGATAAGTTCTTGGAGGAGAAGTCCATTACCTGCTATTAAGTTCACTTAGAGAATAGCCACTGCCATTAGCAATGGTTACATGGAATAGACTTAGTTTTTGGGTACTTGCCAGGTACTTGTAGCCTGGATTGGCCACTGTTGGAAACAGGATGCTGGGCTTGATGGACCCTTGGTCTGACCCAGTACGGCATGTTCTTATGTTCTTATTAACTTCACTTTAACAACACTATCACTTTGCTTGTGAAATTAACCTTAATATAACAGCACTGTCTTACAGCACTGTGGCATTAACATCACTGTAACAGCACTGTCCCTCTGCCCTGTGACATTAGCCTCACTATAACAGCACTGTCCTACTGTCCTGTCACAGTAATCCTAATGTAACAGCACTGTCCTATTGCCCTGTGACATTATCCCCATTGTAACAGCACTGTACAACTGCCCTGTGACATTAGCCTCACTATAACAGCACTGTTCTACTGTCCTGTGACTTTAACCTTATTGTAACAGCACTGTAGTACTGCTCCATGACATTAACCCCACTACAACAGAACTGTCCTACTGCTTTGTGACATTAACCCCACTGTACCAGCAATGTCCTACTGCCTTGTGACAATAACCTCACTGTAACAGTGCTGTCCTACTGCCCAGTTATATTAACCCCACTATAACAGCACTGTCCTGTAACAGCACTGTCCTACTGTCCTGTGACATTATCCCCACTGTTCCAGCACTGTCCTACTGTCCTGTGACAATAAACCTAATGTAACAGCACTGTCCTACTGCCCTGTGATGATAACCCCACTGTAACATCACTGTCCTACTGCCCTGTGACATTATCCCCACTGTAACATCACTGTCCTACTGCCCTGTGACATTATCCCCACTGTACCAGCACTGTCCTACTGCCCTGTGACATTATCCCCACTGTAACATCACTGTCCTACTGCCCTGTGACATTATCACCACTGTAACATCACTGTCCTACTGCCCTGTGACTATAACCTCACTATTAACAGCACTGTCCTGTAACAGCACTGTCCTACTGCCCTGTGACATTATCCCCACTGTACCAGCACTGTCCTACTGCCCTGTGACATTAAGCCCACTTTAAACAGCCCTGTAGTACTGCTCTGTGACATTAACCCCTCTACAAAAGAACTTCCCTACTGTCCTGTAACAATAACCTCAATGTAACAATACTGACCTACTCCCCTGTAACAATAACCCCACCGTAACAGCACTGTGCTACTGCCCTGTGACAATAACTCAATTGAAACAGCACTGTCCTACTACCCAGTTATATTAACCCCACTATAACAGCACTGTCCTACTGCCCAGTTATATTAACCTCACTATAACAGCACTGTCCTATAACAGCACTGTCCTACTGTCCTGTGACATTATCCCCACTGTACCAGCACTATCCTACTGACCAGTTATATTAACCACACTATTAACAGCACTGTCCTGTAACAGCACTGTCCTACTGCCCAGTTATATTAACCTCACTATAACAGCACTGTCCTGTAACAGCACTGTCCTACTGCCCAGTTATATTAACCTCACTATTAACAGCACTGTCCTACTGCCCAGTTATATTAACCTCACTATAACAGCACTGTCCTACTGTCCTGTGACAATATCCCCACTGTACCAGCACTGTCCTACTGCCCAGTTATATTAACCTCACTATTAACAGCACTGTCCTGTAACAGCACTGTCCTACTGCCCAGTTATATTAACCCCACTATAACAGCACTGTCCTACTGCCCAGTTATATTAACCTCACTATTAACAGCACTGTCCTACTGCCCAGTTATATTAACCCCACTATAACAGCACTGTCCTACTGTCCTGTGACAATATCCCCACTGTACCAGCACTGTCCTACTGCCCAGTTATATTAACCTCACTATTAACAGCACTGTCCTTAACAGCACTGTCCTACTGCCCAGTTATATTAACCTCACTATTAACAGCACTGTCCTGTAACAGCACTGTCCTACTGTCCTGTGACATTATCCCCATTGTACCAGCACTGTCCTACTGCCTAGTTATATTAACCACACTATTATTACAGCACTGTCCTTAACAGCACTGTCCTACTGTCCAGTTATATTAACCTTTATTAACTGCACTGTCCTGTAACAGCACTGTCCTACTGCCCAGTTATATTAACCTCACTATTAACAGCACTGTCCTACTGTCCAGTTATATTAACCTCACTATAACATCACTGTCCTACTGCCCTGTGACTATAACTTCACTATTAACAGCACTGTCCTGTAACAGCACTGTCCTACTGCCCTGTGACTATAACCTCAATGTAACAGCACTGTCCTGTAACCACACTGTCCTACTGCCCTGTGACTATAACCTCAATGTAACAGCACTGTCCTACTGCCCTGTGACATTATCCCCACTGTACCAGCACTGTACTACTGCCCTGTGACATTAACCTCACTGTAACAGCGCTGTCCTGTACCAGCACTGTACTACTGCCCTGTGACATTAACCTCACTGTAACAGCACTGTCCTACTGCCCAGTTATATTAACCTCACTATAACTCTTAATGCTCTAGGCTTTCAACAAGCTGTGACTAACCCGACTCATAAAGCTGGTCATACCCTTGATGTCATTTTTACTAACTCCCATATTGATACAAAACCTCCCCTCTGCACTCCCATTCCTTGGTCGGACCACTTTCGGATTGACACCTGCTGTACAATAAAACAATTACCATCTAATGTTCACAGCAAAAAAACCATCTACTTCCGAAAACAAGGTCAAACAGATGAAATTAATAATGTGATATCAGAAGATCTCAAAAATTTAGATCTCACAGACGCTGAAACAGCTACCTCTTCTTGGTTTAAAATTACTAGTAACATAGCAGAGAAACTCTGTCCTATTCAATCCAAGGAAATCAATTCCGAAAAAATAATAAGGAAAAAACCTTGGTATACTCCCGAACTTAAAGCTATGAAAATGGAGCTACGTAAGACAGAAAAAGAATGGCGCAGAAACCAAAATTCCACGACTTTATTAAAATTCAAATCATTACTACACAAATATCGCCAAGCCACCGACAAAACAAAAAAAGATTTTTATGCTTCCAGAATTCATCAATATCAATTCAACCCTCAAGCACTTTTCCAATATGTCAAAAGCCTTGTTACTGCTCCAACTCACAACAATCTAAACAACAATGATGATTCAAAATGTGAGGAACTAGCTACATTCTTTTATAACAAAATACATTCTATTTTAACGCGATTTAATTCATTTCCTGCTCTTTTACACACCAACCAAGCTACATCAGCCACTCAAGATAAATTTGAAACAAAGCTATCTAATCTTGAGATTACTACTGGTATTGAAGTTGAGTCAATTCTAAAGAAAATGAAACCAGCTTTCCACCCCACCGACATCTTACCTACTAAGACTCTTCTTACAATACGTTCTACAATAGCAAAACCTATTGCATAGATTCTTAACAAATCCATCACCACAGGCATAGTTCCTTCTATACTTAAACATGCTATCATTACTCCAATGATAAAAAAATCTAACCTAGATTCATCTGATCCAGCAAACTTTCGTCCAGTATCAAACCTTCCCTTCCTCTCAAAGATTATGGAAAGAGTCATCAACAAACAACTAACTGATTATTTAGATGATCATCAAATACTCTTTCCATCCCAATATGGGTTCAGAAAGTACCACAGCACGGAAACGCTTTTGATATCACTTTCTGAGGTGCTACTAAAAGCTTTAGATGCTGGCAAATCATACCTCATTGCCCTTCTTGATATATCAGCTGCTTTCGACACGGTAAACCACAACACCCTTATTATCCGCCTCTTTGAAATAGGTATCTCGGGATCGGCTTTACTATGGTTTCAGTCATTGCTGAGCAATAGAACATACAGCGTTAGATGTGGACGAAGTGAATCCAAGCCAAGAAACCTCTCTCAAGGAGTCCCCCAAGGATCTTCTCTCTCCTCCACATTGTTCAATGTTTACCTTACACCGCTATGCCGGTTACTCTCTAAATTGGGTCTTCAACACTTCATCTACGCAGATGATGTTCAAATACTCATACCTATAACCAGCACAATCACAAATGCACTGAGTACCTGGAAGGTAGCTTTATTAGAAATTAAAACAATCCTCACAGACAAACAATTGGCTATAAATACCAATAAAACTGAACTTATCATAATTTCACCTCCAAAAAATACAATACTGATCAACTCTGATATTGCTCAAAACAACTCCACTATTTCACAGCAAGTACGCAGCCTTGGTATTATCATTGACAGCAATCTCACGTTTAAAAAATTCATCGCGGATACGGTAAAAAATGGTTTCTTTAAGCTATTCACGCTTAAACGTATTAAATCTCTATTATACCAATATGATTTCCGCACAGTTTTACAAGCAACTATTTTATCAAAGATTGATTACTGCAATGCTCTGTTACTGGATCTACCCAAAGCCACCATTCAACCTTTGCAAATGCTGCAAAATGCAGCTGCCCGCATTATCACTGACACAAGCCGCCATGATCACATCACTCCAGCTCTTCAGTCTTTGCACTGGCTACCCGTGGCTTACAGGATAATTTATAAATCTATGTCGCTGATACACAAAGCCATTCAAAACAGAGAAATGCTCTGGTTTACAGATCAACTACAATTCAAAACGTCTTCCCGCCCAATGAGATTCCAGAATTTAGCCAAACTAAATATCCCAGCACCCAATCTGACTAAACTCTCTAGTACAAAAGAAGGATCTTTCATTATTGCCGGATCAACAATATGGAACACCATGCCCTCTGAATTACGCCAGGAACTCTGTCACAAAAAATGTAAACAAAACCTTAAAACCTGGCTATTTAAAAAAGCCTACTATCAATGATCTGAATCCTCAACTACTCTTCCTAACTGCCACAATCTCTCATATATTGCTTATATTCTATTAATACAAAGTTATATACTGTATTGTTTTCGTTTAGTTACCTTGTTATATTGTAAAGCGCAATGCTGAATTACTGTTTGAATGTAAACCGAGGTGATGTTATTTACGTACCCCGGTATAGAAAAAATCTATAAATAATAAATAATAACAGCTCTGTCCTGTAACAGCACTGTCCTACTGCCCAGTTATATTAACCTCACTATTAACAGCACTGTCCTGTGACATTATCCTCACTGTACCAGCACTGTCCTACTGTCCAGTTATATTAACCTCACTATAACAGCACTGTCCTTTAACAGCACTGTCCTACTGCCCAGTTATATTAACCTCACTATAACAGCACTGTCCTGTAACAGCACTGTCCTACTGCCCAGTTATATTAACCTCACTATAACAGCACTGTCCTGTAACAGCACTGTCCTACTGCCCAGTTATATTAACCTCACTATAACAGCACTGTCCTGTAACAGCACTGTCCTACTGTCCTGTGACATTATCCCCACTGTACCAGCACTGTCCTACTGTCCAGTTATATTAACCTCACTATAACAGCACTGTCCTGTAACAACACTGTGACATTTTCTGATACTCACTCTGATCTCAGATACTTGTGCACAGAATCCAGGTTGCTGCTTTGCTCCTGGGCTGATTTTTCTGCCTTTATCCAGCTGTGGGATCTAGGGCACTCTGGCCCTGACACCGGTGCCTGTGTCCAGCAGTCTGTCTCTCAGTGATATCGGGGCGTGCTGATGCCTTTTATCAAATCCAGCGGAGTACTGGACAGGGAGAAGATTCATAGGGGATTGAGGGAGCAGCTTCACTAATTATCTCTTTTGCAATAACACATTAATGAGGATCTTTTTTTAAATACCTGCATTGAAAGAGTTATGGTAAACACACAGAAAGCAGGAGATGAAGGCAATAAACAGAGTGACCGGCAGGGATACAAAGATATCCCAGGGAGAGCTCCATTTACCTTCAGAGAGCCTCTCTTCCATACAGCTGTGGTGTGGCTCGTGTGTTTGCACGTCAGTGGCAGAGCCAGAACAGAGTTTCTGGGTGGGCCCAAGGTTAACATGGGTGAGCTGTAGGCATACAGCTCTGAACCCTACTAGTTGTACTCTTATTGCCTTAGCACGCATCCCTCATGGGGTCCTAAGTAGTCTACAACAGCCCTTATGCATCGTGAAACTTTTTAGAATATTTGAAATCTATTATTTCAAGCACTTACCAACATTAAAAAGTCCTTGAAAATCTGTATTCATTTATTTTATATTTATTTACACACGAATATCATGTAAAAAGAGAGAGCACACAAATAACAGTTTCAATCAATTATGTCATAAAACAAATATCAATGTATTCTTTCAAGAATCCTCTTTCCAGAAAGGCTGAGATCACCATAACTACAATAATTTAGCAATAATCATCAGAATGGGTGCAGAGCAAAACTATGACAGTTCACATTGCAACCCAACTAGAAAAAAAGTTTTATGGAGCAATTGCTTCACAAACCAATAAGAGAGGGAGCAATTTTAGATCTAATTTTCAGTGGAGCACAGGATTTGGTGAGAGAGGTAACGGTGGTGGGGCCGCTTGGCAATAGTGATCATAACATGATCAAATTTAAATTAATGACTGGAAAAGGAACAGTGTGCAAATCCAAGGCTCTTGTGCTAAACTTTCAAAAGGGAAACTTTGATAAAATAAGAAAAATTGTTAGAAAAAAACTGAAAGGAGCAGCTACAAAAGTAAAAAATGTCCAAGAGGCGTGGTCATTGTTAAAAAATACCATTCTAGAAGCACAGTCCAGATGTATTCCACACATTAAGAAAGGTGGAAGGAAGGCAAAACGATTACCGGCATGGTTAAAAGAGGAGGTGAAAGAAGCTATTTTAGCCAAAAGATCTTCATTCAAAAATTGGAAGAAGGATCCAACAAAAGAAAATAGGATAAAGCATAAACATTGGCAAGTTAAATGTAAGACATTGATAACACAGGCTAAGAGAGAATTTGAAAAGAAGTTGTCCATAGAGGCAAAAGCTCACAGTAAAAACTTTTAAAAATATATCCGAAGCAGAAAGCCTGTGAGGGAGTCAGTTGGACCGTTAGATGATCGAGGGCTTAAAGGGGTACTTAGAGAAGATAAGGCCATCGCAGAAAGATTAAATGATTTCTTTTCTTCGGTGTTTACTGAAGAGGATGTTGGGAGGTACCCGTAATGGAGAAGGTTTTCATGGGTAATGATTCAGATGGACTGAATCAAATCACGGTGAACCTAGAAGATGTGGTAGGCCTGACTGACAAACTGAAGAGTAGTAAATCACCTGGACCGGATGGTATACACCCCAGAGTTCTGAAGGAACTAAAAAATGAAATTTCAGACCTATTAGTAAAAATTTGTAACCTGTCATTAAAATCATCCATAGTACCTGAAGACTGGAGGATAGCAAATGTAACCCCAATATTTAAAAAGGGCTCCAGGGGCGATCCGGGAAACTACAGACCGGTTAGCCTGACTTCAGTGCCAGGAAAAATAGTGGAAAGTGTTCTAAACATCAAAATCACAGAACATATAGAAAGACATGGTTTAATGGAACAAAGTCAGCATGGCTTTACCCAGGGCAAGTCTTGCCTCACAAATCTGCTTCACTTTTTTGAAGGAGTTAATAAACATGTGGATAAAGGTGAACCGGTAGATATAGTATACTTGGATTTTCAGAAGGCGTTTGACAAAGTTCCTCATGAGACGCTTCTAGGAAAAGTGAAAAGTCATGGGATAGGTGGTGATGTCCTTTCGTGGATTGCAAACTGGCTAAAAGACAGGAAACAGAGAGTAGGATTAAATGGGCAATTTTCTCAGTGGAAGGGAGTGGACAGTGGAGTGCCTCAGGGATCTGTATTGGGACCCTTACTGTTCAATATATTTATAAATGATCTGGAAAGAAATACGACGAGTGAGATAATCAAATTTGCAGATGACACAAAATTGTTCAGAGTAGTTAAATCACAAGCAGATTGTGATAAATTGCAGGAAGACTTTGTGAGACGGGAAAATTGGGCATCCAAATGGCAGAGGAAATTTAATGTGGATAAGTGCAAGGTGATGCATATAGGGAAAAATAACCCATGCTATAATTACACAATGTTCAGTTCCATATTAGGTGCTACAACCCAAGAAAGAGATCTAGGCGTCATAGTGGATAACACATTGAAATCGTCGGCTCAGTGTGCTGCGGCAGTCAAAAAAGCAAACAGAATGTTGGGAATTATTAGGAAGGGAATGGTTAATAAAATGGAAAATGTCATAATGCCTCTGTATTGCTCCATGGTGAGACCGCACCTTGAATACTGGCATAGATTTTCAAAGGGGTACGCGCGTAAGATACACGCGTACCCCCGAAAACCTACCCCAAATCCCCCTGCGTGCGCCGAGCCTATTTTGCATAGGCTCGGCAGCATGCGCAAGCCCTGGGATGCGCGTAAGTCCCGGGGCTTGCATGGAGGGACGTGTCGGGGGCGTGTCGGGAGTGACGCGGCGTTTCGGGGCGTGTCAAGAGTGACGCGGCGTTTCGGGGCGTGTCCGGGGGGCGTGACAGCGGCCCCTGGACCAGAACATGGAGCATGGCAGCCGGCCTGGTGCACGCAAAGTTATGCCTGCTTCGAGCAGGCATAACTTTCGTGATAGAGGTAGAGATAGAGATAGAGCGGCCTCGGAGGGAACGGAGGCAGGCTGTGCGGCTTGGCGCACGCAGGCTGCCGATTTTGAGGAGCCTTGCGCACGCCGACCCCGGATTTTAATGGATACACGCGGCTACACGCGTATCTATTGAAATCCCGTGTTCTCTTGTTCGCGCCTGGTGCGCGAATAAAAGTACGCGTATGCGCAGATTTATAAAATCTGCCCCACTGTGTACAATTCTGGTCGCCGCATCTCAAAAAAGATATAATTGCGATGGAGAAGGTACAGAGAAGGGCGACCAAAATGATAAAGGGGATGGAACAGCTCCCCTATGAGGAAAGACTGAAGAGGTTAGGACTGTTCAGCTTGGAGAAGAGATGACTGAGGGGGGATATGATAGAGGTGTTTAAAATCTTGAGAGGTCTAGAACAGGTAGATGTGAATCGGTTATTTACTCTTTCGGATAGTAGAAAGACTAGGGGGCACTCCATGAAGTTAGCATGTGGCACATTTAAAACTAATCAGAGAAAGTTCTTTTTTACTCAACGCACAATTAAACTCTGGAATTTGTTGCCAGAAAATGTGGTTAGTGCTGTTAGTATAGCTGTGTTTAAAAAAGGATTGGATAAGTTCTTGGAGGAGAAGTCCATTACCTGCTATTAATTAAGTTGACTTAGATAATAACCACCGCTATTACTAGCAATGGTTACATGGAATAGACTTAGTTTTTGGGTACTTGCCAGGTTCTTGTGGCCTGGATTGGCCACTGTTGGAAACAGGATGCTGGGCTTGATGGACCCTTGGTCTGACCCAGTATGGCATGTTCTTATGTTCATATGTTCTTATGTTCTAACCCTCTCATTTGTCGCTTCTCAGAGCAAAGAGTCCTAATCTGTTTAGCCTTTCTCCATAAGGAGCTTTTCCATCCCCTTTATCATTTATGTCACCGTTCTCTGTACTGTTTCTATGTCTGTGGTGCCTTTTTTCAAATGGGCAATCAGAAGTGCACACAATACTCATGGGACCTGATTTTCAAAAGTATTTACATGCATAAAACTCGAGTAGGTGGTCTTTTGAAAATTGCTGCAATAGTATGTTACAGTTACACGCGTAACTCCTTTGAAAATTCACCTGATGGTGTCTCTAAAGTGGTGTTTCTGTGGTCTTCACCCAAGCTAGTATGGTTCTAGAAATGGCTGGGATCGCCTTATGACGGTGACAGTTGGCAGATGCCTCCAGTTTTGCAGCAGACCTACTAAGACCTGAAGAAGAATACAAGAGTTTTGCAACGTTGCAAAGTTCAGAGGAAAGCTTGGCCAGACTGAAGTCATGTCTGCATTCCTACTGCTAGCAGTAGTAGGTGTCAGCACATGAAAACATGTAAACAATTCAGCAATCTCTCTGGGTTTAAGACAAGTAGGCTTCTTTTGCATATATTTTATTTGCAACAAAATAATGACTAAAAAAATACATTATCAATTTGTGAAGAGAGACTTTTATAAACCAATGGTTATACTACCATTGGCACAATCCTTTAGGACACAAGGTCTCTTAAATTATGTTAAGTGGCATTTTGAAATATTGCATGTTGATCTGATAGTAGAGTGAACTTTTAATATATTCATAAAGCCTGTATGGTGACCATACATTCTAAGAAAAACTAAAAGCATGTAAAAATAAAATATATTGGAATTGTCCAGTTTTCCAATAAATAGTTTACCAAAATCATAATAAAATTCAATGTTTGGTCACTTTCCAAATTCCATGCAAGATCTCTACAGTTGAACAATTGATTCGGAAAATGTTCCAATTGCAAAATTAAGTGTGGATGGATTCCTCGAGACCATCCTGGTGGATGCTTTTCGTGGTTGTTGTGAACTGAGAATGCCCAGCATTTGAAACCACATCGTGGATATTTACCATGTTTTTCAATTGACAATAAGGACAACAAAAGGCAATCTCACTTGTCAGATGCTTTACAGTTTTTTGCAGTGATTTATTTTTGCTTCGTTTTGTCTTTTATGCTTTTTTCTGTTCCATGATTGATGTTTTGTTTGCTTTATGTTGTTTGGTTGTATGTAATTTGGTATGTGAGGTATGTGATGCCCTCATTTGTATGTTTGTAGAGGGTATTTGGGGAGCATTTTGTTGTGGCTATTTTAATTTTTTGATACAGTTTTTCTATATTTAGGATAAACATATAGATGTTGAATTTTACTATGTGAAAAGAAATTGGTTCTCAAAATACACAAATGTATTTGTGCTCTTGGGTGTTGCGGTCCGGTCCGTGAAGCTCACATCCCGGTCCTTACCTCAAGGGTTCCTGCCGGCTGGGAACGAAGCAGAGTCGGGATCTGGGCATCCCCGCGGGGGAGACGGCATTGCTGGCCTGCCTCTAGGCGCGCGCGTGCGAACGCCCCACGCTTTTCTAGACAGTTTCCCGCCGGAGGGTGGCTCCGCCCCGAGTCTGACGTCAGACGCCGCGGCCTACCTAGGGTCACCGCAGACACCCGACCAGTGCCTTGCAACTGGGTTCCTTTGGTTCCCCCGTTGCCTCGAGTTCCGGAGTCTGCCAGCGTCTTGGCTACTCCATTCCTGCCTGCCTGCTGGTTCCGCCTGTCTGCCTGTCGGTTCCTGTCTGCCTGCTTGCCTACGGTCCAAGCCGGGTTCCTGCCAGCCAGCCCAAGCCTGGTTTCTGCCAGCCAGCCCAAGCCGGGGTCCTGCCAGCCAGCCCAAGCCGGGTTCCTTGCCAGCCAGCCCAAGCCTGGTTTCTGCCAGCCAGCCCAAGCCGGGTTCCTTGCCAGCCAGCCCAAGCCGGGGTCCTGCCAGCCAGCCCAAGCCGGGTTCCTTGCCAGCCAGCCCAAGCCGGGGTCCTGCCAGCCAGCCCAAGCCGGGTTCCTGCCTGCCTCAGCCAAGCCTGATACTCGCCTGCTTCCTGTCCATCGACTGCCTCACCTAAGTCCCAGCGGCTGGACTCCCAATGGCCTCTCCCTGGGGAGTACCAGCTTCCAGGGTGAAACCGCCTCTACCTGCCCGCCAGAGGTCTGCCTCCCGGCCTGTTCAGTCGAGACCAGTGAAGTCCTTCCCAAGTCTCCTGTAGGCCGGCCCAAGGGTCCACTAGCCCCGTGCTCACAATATTCGGATGGCTGTACACATATCCTTTTCTTAAATTAAAAACATACATATATGTCACTGTAGCTAAGCTTAGTGACATATACACATAAATAAAGCAAGAACTGATTTTCTAAATGCTGGAAAGAACACTGAGCATGGCACCATGACTAAAAATATTTACTACCAACATTTGTCCTTTAAATAAACAAACGTAGGTGAATGTTAAAAGCCTAGCATGCACCAAAACCTGGAGATATGCACGAATGTCTGTCCGGTGCATGCCGAGTGGATTTTATTTATTTATTTATTTATTTTTATATACCGATATTCGATCTGGGATATCACATGGGTTTACATTCAGGTACTGTAGGTATTTCCCTATCCCCAGAGGGCTCACAATCTAAGTTTTTTGTACCTGAGGCAATGGAGGGTAAAGTGACCTGCCCAAGGACACACGGAGCCTCCAGTGTATGCATGTATCTCCCGGTACATGCACAAGTGAGAAAGCCCAGCAAGGGGGTGGGGCATGGGCATGGTCTGCGTGTGGCAAGGAGGGACATGGGTATTACAGGACTTTAACCTGAAATGTATGCACACAAGCATGCACTAGGGTCTCCTGCTGCATAACTTTACTGCTGCTATGGATGGCATGTAAGTCAGTAAACAAAAAAACTAGGCTAGTCAGCAGGGTTTTAAGAGTTGGAGCTAACAGGAGGAAAGGGAGGCCAATAACCTACAGGGTTTGGAAGTTCAATCTCTTAACTGCAAACTGAGAATGAACTGAAAAAAACTAGTAATGGCATAGGCACACATCCCTTATAAAATTCCCCCATTTATGCGGTAGAGGTGGCATTTGTGCATGCATCCATATAAAATTGTGTGCACATTTATACATGTTCAGCCTGTTTTATACCATGCGTGCATATTTGCATGTATGTTATTAAATGTTCACATCCTTGACGTGAGCTGGCATACACATGTACATGTCTGCCTGCATGCCCATTTCAAAGTTACCATCCCTATCTTCACCAATGCATCTCTATTATTCTATTTCTCACATATTTTCTTTGAAAGAGGAAGAAAAAATTTTGGAGCCTGGCTAATAGAAACTGGGCTACTAGAAAACATGAAATGGATTTTTAAACATTTTTACAGTATGCGACTGCCTGCTCACTATCGGTCCCCCCCCCCCCCCCCCCTGCTGCTTTCTTTCCTGCAGGCGATCAATTCACTATAATTAATAGGGATGTGAATTGTTTTTTGACGAT
Source organism: Rhinatrema bivittatum (assembly GCF_901001135.1). Taxonomy (NCBI): domain Eukaryota; kingdom Metazoa; phylum Chordata; class Amphibia; order Gymnophiona; family Rhinatrematidae; genus Rhinatrema; species Rhinatrema bivittatum. The sequence goes on along the minus strand of NC_042619.1, from coordinate 4,287,483 downwards.
TTAAAATATCGTCCGATATATTTTAAATCGTCAAAAATCGTTAGAGGCGCAATACAATAGGAATTCCCCCGATTTATCGTCAAAAATCGTAAATCGGGGGAGGGGGGAGGGGAAGGGGGAGGGCGGGAAAACCGGCACACTAAAACAACCCTAAAACCCACCCCGACCCTCCTGTTATTTAAGTCATAACTGAATGATTACCATGTTATTGTAAACATTGCTTCCATGATGTAATATAGTTATAGTTATAATCTACCTTGTTCTACTGTTACCGTGTTATAATGTACTATAGTTATAATGTAATATAGTTATATTCTTCCATGTTACAATGTAAAATAGGGCGGACCCCGCCCTATCTCTCAGTTTCCTGTAAACCGATGTGATATTTTGATCGAATGTCGGTATATAAAATAAATAAATAAATAAATAAAAATAAATCCCCCACCCTCCCGAACCCCCCCAAAATGTTTTAAATTACCTGGGGTCCAGTGGGGGGGGTCCCGGTGTGATCTTCCACTCTCAGGCCATGGCTGCATTAATAGAAATGGCGCCGGCGCCATTTTGGTTCCTGTCCCCCGACGTCACGAGCACAGGAGATCGCTCCCGGACCCCCGCTGGACCCCCAGGGACTTTTGGCCAGCTTGGGGGGGCCTCCTGACCCCCACAAGACTTGCCTTGACGATCAGATTCCCTCCCCCCCCAGCCAAAATCTATCGTTAAGACGATCGATCACACGATTCACATCTCTAATAATTAAAGCAAAATGATAAATCTAGACCCAAGTCAGGCAAAAGCATCTTAATATTTAAAAGGCCTGCTGAAAGCTGAGCTTTCATTTTTCTATGATTGAGTTTGTACTCAGCTATCTCACGAAGCTTTACCAGTAATGCATTGCATAGAGCTGTAGCGTTTCCTGAGGCCGTGCCTCCCTAATGGAAGGCCGGTTTAGTAGGTTTTTGTTGGAGGAGCAAAATGTCCAAACGGGAAAATACTTGGAAACCCAGTCATTGAGGTAGAAGCGAGCCTCACCCTTAAAAGCTTTATAGACCAAGGTAATCAGCTTAACCTCACCCTCTGAGCTGCCAGCCACCAGTGCAGGTGCTGTAATGTTGCAGTGATGCGCTCTCTGGGGAGACGGGATGCCACAAGATGTCTCGGTGGACGTCTGAGAAGCCCCACATAGAGGGATTCCCAATAATCAATAGACATCAATACAAAAGCCTGAACGTCAGAACAGAAATTTTCATTAGATAAAATGTGTTCTAAACTTCAAACCATTCTGAGTTTAAAAAGACAGACTTTAAAATAGCTTTTAGCTGAGGCTATAAATGTAGAGGACAATCCAACCAAACCCCCAGACCTCTATCCCAGAGAATGAAATCAGACTCCTTCTACCACACACTTAACCACCTGGGATTGAAGACCACCCCACCCACAGACTTTGCTCTTCAAAACGTTAAATACCGATTTGTTTTGCCTCAGCCAGCCACACACAGCAGGAAAGAGTCCGCGTCCTGGAGCGCCACAGACAGGCCCGGTTTTCAGGACATCCACAATGAAAATGCATGAGATAGATTTGCATACATTGTAGGCAGCACATGCAACTCTATCTCATGCATATTCATTGTGGATGTCCTGAAATCCTGGCCTGCGTGTGACTCTTGAGGATGGGAGTTTGCCACCTCTGCAACACCCGATGGTATCAAATTAGCAGAAAAATCAATAGAAATGATAATTGCACCCCCTTCCCCCCCACCATTTAATTCATGAAGCACCAAGTCAACTGAGCCTAGTAAAAGGATGTCAGTGCTGTGCCCTCTTCAAAACACACTCTGATTCAGAGTTACCATATTATTTTCTAAAAAAAATTGTTCAACTGTGTCAAAAAGTTATTTTTCAAAGTATTAGCCATGGTGGATGGATTAGAGATGGCTTTATAACCAGAAGGCTCCTCTACAGGCAAATTTCCTGTCTTAATTACTGGATGCACCATTACCCTTTAAAAAAAAGATGTAGGATTAAACCTTCTACTAGAGAAAGGTTCACAAATATAGTTATTATTTCCAGAAATGGGTGCCATAAGCCACCGAGAAACTAAAAATTGGACAAAATGAAAAATTCAATGTACTCAATAACTCTGCCACGTCTGAAGGAGAAACCTTACAAACTCTCTCCCAAACAAGAGACGAACCACTATGACCGAGACGTTGTGATTCAGCATCTGCTACCCCTATAGAGGATTAGACACCTAAAGGTCCATATTCAGCTACTGACTGGTTAGCAAAGTTAGAAGGAGAAAACGTATCTGGCTGAATTTTCAGGGATAAACCACTGAATATCCCATCCGTAAAACTATAGGACAGCTCTTTGGCTGGGGTTCTTCGCTTCTTCAGATAATTCTGAAAATCAGTGTTTGTTTATTTTCAAACATATTGACCACCTCTCCCACTTGGGCTACAAAACAGTGTAAAGAGTGAACATAAATACAATTTTACAACACAAATCAAATGAAAGCTCAACAGAGAAGCCAAACGTTCATAACCCGATTAAACATTCAGATGGTGCAGACTTAAATATAACATCTTATATTGGTGCAGACTTAAATAACATCTTATAAGAGACTACACAATATTATGTAAATAATTAATGTAAATAATTAATCTTTACTACTCAATTATCTTACTCTAATTCTCTCCCCAGTTATATGACCCTGTTGTAATGTAACTTTATCTCTTTGCACTTGTTTATGTTCTGTTTTTGTGCACACCCTCTTGTTATTTGTAAACCGGCATGATGGGGTTTCTAATCTCGAATGCCGGTATAGAAAAACTATAAATAAATAAATAAATAAAATAAATAAATAATACAGCATGGTAAAATTAAAAACAAATTGGAGCAGTGTGGCTACCGGAAGCTTTTTTTTTTTTTTTTTTCTAAATGCTGGGAAATCAGCAGTAGTCCTAGCAGAGAGAGAGAGAGAGAGAGAGGGAGTAGAGGACCTGCACATGAAAAGGCTCTGTGTTGGGTTTCTCTTCATTTGAACGATGGAAGCTCCAATAGTATATTTATTTATTTATTTAAAAACTTTTCTATACCGTCGCTAAGTTATATACCATCGCAACAGTTTACAAATAGGCACATAGACTAAGGGAAGTACATGTAGGATATATGTTGTGAAGAACGCAGAGCTCGTCATGGTTGGTGCGTGCATATACTAGAGTTTGATAAACATCGTGGGACACATTTATGCAGAATTCAGGAGTTTAAAGTCTGCTCAATGAAGGGCCTCCAAAACTGAATGTCTACGTTCCCACGGTTTTGCTCCTGTGATTAACCGAGCAGCTGTGCTTTGAGTAAGCTGAAGTCTCTGTAAATGTGATTTTGGAAGCCCTTTTAATTGAGAATTGCAGTGATCAGTGTGAGTTGTTAGTAATGTCCCAATAATGCTTTGCAAGTCCGATTCATCTAAGTAAGGTCACAAACATCTAATCTTGCAAAGATGATAAAAGCAAGTTCTAATAGTGCTAGTAACATGATTCTGAAAAGTTAGGCCAGAGTGTAACTAGACTCCTAGAATCTTTATTTCAGCATTAGAAGAACTAATTTGTGTTCCAACAAGAATGTGCGGACAGGTCAGGGACATCCATGGACATTTCAGCCAGAGCGTTTCTGTTTTGTCATTTAATTTTAATTGATTAATCAGAAATCAGCGTTCAATTTCTTGGAGTCTGTTATTCATATTCTGAATTCTTATGACATGATGCTTCTCACGGGTGCAATAAATGTGTATATCATCTACAAATTTAATGCAGCAGAGTCCTAAAGTACTAATTAAATTAGCAAGAGGAGCTATGAGGATGTTAAATAGCAGAGGGATTGAGCCCTGTGGCACCCCAGATGTCAAAGTCCAGGTTTTCAAAAAACATTTTCTACAATGGACACACTATTCTGCAGAAAGGACTTAAACCAAGCACGGTGTATGCCCGCAATAGCACCTTCCTTCAGGCAATCAATGTAAGGATCGGCAAACCCTCGAGGCCTAGGCCAGCAGCTGGCAAATGGCTTGGAAGCGGGTCAGACCGGAGCTTCATCTATACCAGCCACCTCCCCCTTGGGTTGAGCCCCTGGATTCTGGTACCAGCAGGACGTAGGTGGGGGTCCTATGACTGAAAACAAGAAGAGAGTCCAAGACACACTGGGGTCAGGGCAGGCAGCTAGCAAGAATGATCAGGTGCAAGCAAGGGGTCGAATTCAGGCAGAGGCTGGAATAGACAGAGTTCAGGCCAGGGGTCAGGGCAGGCCGCAGACAGCAGAGATGAGATCCAAGCCAGAGTCAGAACCAGGGAGTCAAGCCAAAGAGAACAGGGAAACAGAGGAAACGAGGACTAGGATGCAAACAAGATGAAAGTAAGGAACAGGAGAAGGAACAGAGCACAGTGAAGATGAAGACAAAGCAAGGAGTGAGACAAGAAGCAAGGATTGAGGCAAGCAACCAATAGCAACACACACTGGAGCACAGGGACACCAGGAGACCTGTTGCTGAGGAGGCACTGGCTGGCTGCAAAGGACTACCTTATATACCAATGGGGGATGTGACGTCATCAGCCAGCTCGACAGGAAGTCCAGACTAGAGGACCTATAAAAGGAAGCCCAGAGTTACAGGAAGTTCTAGCCCAGGTCCTTGGAGCAGCATGCTGCTGGAGGCTACGCCAGAGTCTCTACAGGTCAGAGGTGAGGAGCATAACAATCAGGTAGAATGGCCTGATCCACCATGTCCTATCTAGGTTTCTCTGGAGATCGGCAGCCCTCATAGGGCAGTTGCTGTGCTGTGATCTATTCTAAAGCCAGATTGACTGGTTGCTAGAGTTTTGCAGTCTCCTATATAATCAGATAAGTGATACTACATGGCTCCTTCAAACTGCTTTCCCAGGAAAGGCAAGTGAGAAGAGAAATCTATGATGTATATAAACGTTTCTTGGGGGTTTTTTTAAACAAAGAAGATGACTGCTTCTTTTAAATGAGATGGGGAAACCCCTTTACTCAATGAGACATTAATAATAGATGAGAGCTGGAGAATAAGATTTCCTCTTGCTCCTTTCAGTATTATCTTGCAGGTCAGTATCCAATGGAGAGAGAGAGCCTGTGGGTTTAGTAGAGTTTAGTAGGCTTCTGGCGGCTTTCTCCAATGATGAATAAAATGTAGATAAGGATTACACTGTGTGAATTGGAAGATCTCTTAAGCTGAGTAGGAGTTGCAATTTCCACCGCTTAGTTTAGTTTAGTTTATTAAAAATGTATATACTGCATACATCATAGAATTTCCACGCAGTTAACAATTGAAGACAGAGATAATAAAATACATAATGAAAGTAGTGAGAGAAGAAAAGACAATAGTGCTGCATTCATTGCTCAATGAAGGGTTGGGTTTTCAATGCCTTTTTAAACATTTTTACACGTTTTGTCCTCATTTCCTTAGGAAGAGAGTTCTACAGTATCAGACCTGCCCTGGTAATGTTATGATAGGCCAGCTTTACTGGTGGTCCATATTTAACAGGTTAAAGATGATTGCAGCAAGCTTGTACACTATTTATCATTTGATGGGAAACCAACATAATATGGTTATGCAATTTGGAACCGGGCAAAATTTGTGCTGCAGCATTTTGAACCAGCTGGAGTGGACGTATTGAACTGTATGGAAGACTCACATATACTTCATTACAGTAGTCCAGAGCTCCAGACTACTGAGTACAAGACAGAGAAGGATGCTGTGAAAGTCATGAGGGTCGAGCAGTGGACACAACTTTATAACCAGTTGTAATTTAAAATATGAAGCTTTAACAAAATATTTTATGTGAAGATCGAAGGACAGGTCAGAGTCTAGGGTTACCCCAAGGTTGCGTACTCCTTGGTTCATGGGGATATTATAATTATGGAAAGGAAGATGAGAAGGTAATTTATTTAAGGGAAACTGGCTCCAAATGAGAATCTCAGTTTTTTCATCATTAAGTAGGAGTTTGCTATGAAATAATCACTTGTTTACACACTGCAAACAGATGGAGACATGCTTGAACATTTCTGACCAAAAGAGGAAGAACAGAATGAAGAATTGAACCTCCTTGGTATAAATTATATAATTCATGCTGAGAGTACTGAAAATTTTGCAAATGGGAGCATTGGAAATGTTAAAGAGAGTGGAGGACAACGCAGAATCTTGTGAGACACCCATTGGAATTGATTTCTAGATTGAACATGCTTTACCCAGATGCATCTGCTGTGACCTGTTGTAAAGAAAGGATTTAAACCAACTGATAATGCCAGTAAACCCTAGGGATTCTAAACTGGAGAGAAGGATGTTGTGATTAACAGTGGCATAGACAGCGGAGATGTCAAGGAGAACCAGGACACATTCCACACCGCTGTCATAGCCTCTGATGATAGTGTCAGTGCTGGACAATAACAATGTTTCGATATTATGTTATTTCTAGAAACCAAATTAAAATTTATCAACAAAAGCATGTTTTTCAATGAAATCATATTGCGCTATAAGAGTTCATGGAACCTTATCTTAAATTACTCAAAACTTGAGACTTAAAAGTTAAATAGATCAACATATCCTTTGTTTATTTAACGGTTGCTTGTAGACAAATCTCTCGGTCCCCCGACACCGTCCGTGTTTCGCCACAAGGGTTGCGTCGGGAGGGACAAAAGCCCAAAAGTAAAACTAGGAAGAATCAAAACAATAGTCTAATGAGGAACCATAAAAATAACAAAAGACACCAACAATCAATCAATCAATGGCATCGAACAAAAACAAGTAAATATGAATACATAAAAATTGATTACATAGAAATGGATTACATAAAAATTGAATAACTGACATAATGGTAAATAATAAAAATAATATATATCAAGGTGAGAATGATCATATTAAAAGATTAGAATTACTATAAACATTTGAAGACGTTTAATGCAATGCCAGGTCTGAGATTATTTTGACCCAAAAATGCACCACTCGAGCTGAACTCCAGTCCGCAATGCTTGTTGAATACTGTCGCATTAGACGTATTCACCATGGACTCCGGATTTGGAAAGAACCTCACTTTCATGCAGAAGACTCTGAATTTGTAAAAATATGGAATCAGATTCTCCACAAGTGTTCATTCGACTTGATGATTTTGATTGTTGAAACCTCTAAACGCACAGCACTTGCCTGTCAAGAAAAGGTAAATTCTCAATTAGACGATCTAAAACTTCAACTTCCAATAGATACTTTTTTGGAACAGCTGGCAGAGTTCAAGAAGAATCTCAACACATTTCGTTCAGACCTCAAAGCCAACAAATACAAGAAGTTTCTTCAGGACGAATCAGATCTCAAAAGGTTTTGTCTATCCATGGATGTCCTCCTCACGCTCTGCTAGGAAGCGAGTAACCTTCGCTGGATCTTCAGACAATTCTTCTGGAGACAAAGCTTGTCTAAGCCTCCCAACTTCCTCTTCTTCTTCTCTTTCTTCTACTGTTCTCCCCCTCCCTACAGTACCCCCCCCCCCTTTTTTTTAGATCAAGCATTACACAACAAACCTCAACAATCTCACAGACAAGACTGTGGATACCGCAACAGGTTTCATCAACAGAGTCCCCCTCATATGCAAAGTGTCACATTGTCAAAACAGTCCTCTACCAGACCTCTGGCAATAACATCATCTGAGGTTGATGTGAGTGATGTTCCTATCTTCAATTTATCAACATGTTCTCTATTCTTTCCAGAATCTCAGGTTCTACATCGAGGCCTCTCATTTGTTCCTACACGCGTCTATAATCCTTTTTACTATGCGGGTTTCTCTCCAAAAATTCTTTAGGCTTTTGCACATCAAACTGTTTTTTGACAGTCATCCATCGACCCCTGATCCTTCTATTATTTGTAGGAAATCCAGGTGGCTGCCCCCTAGTCCTTTGGACCCTTTAATCAAAACTTTTGAACGTTTAGTGTTACACCATTGTATATCAATTGATACCTCCTCTGTGTTTCCGTTTCAGAATCTGTCTCATTCAGAACGACTAGCCACTGATGTTTTAGCATCTGATACCTGTGTCATTATCAAGCCAGCTGACAAAGGTGGTGGAGTGGTTATCTTGGGATAATCTTGGGAAATTATATCATGGAGGTGAATCGTCAACTATCGGATCACACCTTTTACATATCTTTACCTTCAAACCCAACCCCTTCTCTTTCAGCACAAATTTCTAAGTTAGTGGCTCCTCACATTTTTTAACTACACATGAAGCTGCTTTTTTGATCAAAAAACATTCTACAACCTCTGTTTTCTACATTCTCCCAAAAATCCATAAATCTTTCACTAACCCTCCAGGTCGCCCTATAGTCACCGGGATAGGCTCCCTTTTAGAGCCACTTTCGATGTTCGTTGACAAATTTCTCGCTCCATTTGTTCCACTTATACCCTCTTTTGTTTGCGATTCCAGTCACTTTTCCAGTCTCATTCAGTCCCTTACTCTATCAGGCTCTTCACTTTTTTGGTCACATTGGACATCAAATCTCTATATTCCAACATCCCGCAGAAGGAAGCCATTGAGATAGTCAGTTTGACTTTGGAACAACGTGATGCCCCTTGCCGTATACCTACAGAATTTCTGGTTGCACTCACTAGCATTGCTCTCAAGAATAACTTTTTTTGTTTCAATGGTCAATTTTACCAACAGATAAAGGGGACAGCCATCGGCGCAACTTTGGCTCCCAATATTGCATGTCTCTACATGGCCAATTTTGAAAAGATGTTCGTATACAACTCTCCTTTCTACAGTTTCATTGTCACATGGCTTCGATACATTGATGATGTTTTTTTTTTTATATGGTCAGGCACTGATATTCAGTTTTATATGTTCCTAGTTGTTTTGAACTCTTGTGACACTAACCTCCATTTTCAAGCGCATATACATCCTTCTTCCATTTCAGTTTTAGGTTTACTTATTACATTCCACTCAGGTGTCCTCTTTACCTTAATTTTTCGAAAATCAACTGATCGCAACATGTTACTCCACTTCACTAGATACCTTCATGAAAACATACCCGTCGGACAATTTTTTCGCCTGCGACACCTCTGTTACTCTCGTGATGATTTTGTGATCCAAGTCCGGTCCATGATGGCCCATTTCGAATCATGAGGCTATCCCCATCGTCTTTTGAAACCTGCGTTCAAACGCGCTCTATATAGCCATCGTGAACTCCTACTGCTTCCACAAAACTGGTCCACTTCATGTGAACTCACATGTGTCCTTCCTTTTTCTTCTAGAACAAGTCAGGTTTGTTCAATCATCCAACAGTTTTGGCATACTCTCTCCCCACACCCCTTGTTTAAGGATCCTCTTTGTTTTGCGTTTACTCATGCTCGCGATCTCAGAGATATTCTGGTCTCCTCAGACCTTCATTCCATTCCCTATGCAACTTTATCTTTCATGGGCCATTCCCCGTGTGAGACATGTGCTGCTTGTCCATTGTCACTCAGCATATAAAACTTCACTCATCCTGTGTCTAAACATTCCTTTTTGCTCAGGCATTCTTCTTTTTGTAATACCACTGGGGTTGTTTACGTTATCATTTGTCTGTATTCGCAACTGTATGTGGAAAAGACCTTATGACCCTTGAAAACTCACATTTTTTAACATATGAGTTGCAAACGGATCTCCTGAGAGGAATCTCCCCTGGTACCACACTGGTTAGAATTCCATCATCAACCAGATGAATTGTGGTTTTTTGCCATTGAGGTCCCCACCCCGCGGGCTCGTGGAGGGGATTTTAATATGTGGCTCCTAAGATGGGAACAGTGGTGGATCTTCACCCTTAATACTTCTTCCCCAGCTGGTTTAAATCGGGAGATTCAATGGTCTACCTTCTTCTGATCTCATTTCCTTCATTTGGTATTATCCAATAGAGTGGATCTCCACCCTTATCCAAGAGTGGATCTTTACCCTTAATACATCTTCCCCGACTGGTTTAAATCGGGAGATTCAATGGTCTACCTTCTTCTGAACTCATTTCCTTCAGTTGGTTTTAACCAATACGTTCTTAATGTTTTCCGCTTTTTCTAGTTTTCCTTACTGTGCCCCTTTTTTCCCCTCCCCCCTTTTTCTTCCCTACTCCCTTTGTTTTCTCACCCCCCTTCTTTTCCCAGTGTTCCCCTTTCTCCTCCCTTCCCCCTTTCCCTTCCTCCCCCTTCCTCCCTCCTCCCTTCCCTCCTTTCTTTTCCTTCCCCCTTCCCTCTGTTGAATCAACTATAATATAATAAAACTATAAAACTATAATAAAAAATAATTAAAACATTTCCTTTTGTATTTTTTATTTTTAAATTAACTTCCTTTTTGTTCATCTTTTTTCTTATTTTTTCTCATTTTTTCGTTCATTTTATTCCACTGCTCCCTATAATATATTGAGGTTTCGGACAATTGCATTAAGTTGTTTCTTTTTAAATCATTCCCAGCCCTTCCCAGCTTGGATTTCACAATTTTTATTTCATATGTGCATCTTAAACTCCTTCCCCTTTGAAACCCTGGCGTGCCGATGAGGCAGCAGCCCTGCGGAGCCGCCATATCTTTCCTTCCAATCGGTAAGTTTTCCTTTCGGTTTCCTTGATTTTGGTTTTCTCCTTCCCAGAAGTTCAGTAGACCTTTCTGTTCATTCTTCTCGTTGTCTTTCATTTAGATTAAAGTTTTTCACACGCTTCCCCCTTCGGGTTCACTTCAGAAATCCACCCCAAAGTAGATGCCGGTGTCAATATCGTGGTTAATATGCTTGTAAGGTACTTTTTCTTCACACATTCACTTTTCCACCCCTTTCTAAGATTTTTTAAAGTCTTTTACATGTTTCTTTGTTTTGTTTTTGTTTTAGTTGATCTGAATTCCCTCCGTAGTGCTCCACACTTCCAGGTTACAGACTCTACCGGTGCTGTTTGTAAGTTCGTATTGTGTTCTTTGTGTGTTCCTTGTGGTTCCTGCACTCTCATCTTGCTTTTCTGATATGCTTTTATCTGTTTCTTCTTTTTCCCTCTGTGCTTTCTCCCCTTCCCTTTCTTCCCTTCCTCCTTCCCCCTTCCCTTCCTCTTCCTCCATTCCTTCCCCCTCCCTCTCCACCCTTCTCTTATTACTTTGCTTCTCTTTCTCTTTTTTCTCTTTGGATATTTGAACCATTCCCTGATAACCTGGCATTGCATTAAACGTCTTCTCATGTTTATAGTAATTCTAATCCTTTAATATGGTCATTTTCACCTTGATTTCTATTTATTTTTATTATTTACCATTACGTCAGTTATTCAGTTTCTGTGTAATCAATTTTTATGTATTCATATTTACATGTTTTTGTTTGATGCCATTGATTGATTTGTGCTGTTGGTGTCTTTTGTTATTTTTATGGTTCCTCATTAGAATATTGTTTTGATTCTTCCTAGTTTTACTTTTGGGCTTTTGTCTCTCCCGACACAGCCCTTGTGAAGAAACATGGTCTGGTCGGGGGACCGAGAGATTTGTCTACAAGCAACCGTTAAATAAACAAAGAATATGTTGATCTAATTAACTTTTAAATTTCAATTTTTGAGTAATTTAAGATAAGGTTCCATGAACTCTTATAGCGCTATACTATCTCTTATGGTTCACACCTAATTATATACCGCTCATCATCTCCACTTCCTATTAGCCTTTCAATGAAATCAGATAGTTGTCAGTGTAGAGGAATTTCAATGAGTTTGGACAGAAAGAGCAGGGATGAGATTGGTCTATAGTTAGCTAGAATGGTTGATCAAAATTAGTTTTCTTTAAAGTTGGCCAAACTGTTGCTTGTTTTACAGAATCGGGAAGAGACCCAGTTTTAAGGGACAAATTTGCAATGTCAGTTAGTGTATCACCAGGGTCTTCCACCAGTTCTTTCACTAGCACATATAGATTTAGAGGGCTAGAGATTGAGTTCATTCTGCAGCAATCTGAGCAGCCTCATCCCTAGTAATAAGTGCAAACAGGTCCCATGAAGAGTCGGCCTGAATGTCAGCAACAGATGAGACAATAATATTGAGTCTAAAATTACTATAAATATTGAAGACCTTATCAAAAAAGAAATTAGGAAAATCATCACAGTGAGATGGCAACATATCAGCTGGCAACCTTTGATATTTTAGAAGTTAGGGATTTGACAGTGTGAATCGGCTCTGCAGAGTGTTTCTTGCAAATTAGATCTTTAAGGAGAGAAATTGCTTTTTGGTTTCATTAATTTTGTCCCTGTATTAGGGACAGCTCTTCTATTATGGAACAGTTGTTGTAAAGAGAGATTCAGTTCATTATTTGAAAGAGAAACTCTAATTGCCTTTTTTTAGATCAAAATAACTTGCTATAATCTCATTATCTGCATCAGATTTATTGATTTTAAGACTGTAAGACTGAAAAGGGTTTTTAGGATTATTAAATGTGGTGGTTAATTTGACTGCAAAATATGACTTTTTGGATCTCTTATCTTCTTTTATACAAATTACTTATTGCTTATAAAGACATCTATCTGAGTCAATGAGTGATTTCCTTCATCATCTCTCAAATTTCCAATTAAGTCATCTCATTTCTCTTATTTTTTTTTTCAGTAAACCATGGTGCATGTTATTGGATTTGATTGTATGTATTTTGAGGGGTGCGATATTGTTTACAACTGTGGTTAGATGATTGGTGCAAATCTCTAAGTTTTCCTACTGCACCTTCCAAAGTCAGCATAGGATTCTGTTCGAACCCTTCTAGGAAAACACATTAATGTAAGATCTATTTCGGAATGAGACACCTCAGCTGAATCTGTACTGAAATGCCCCCACCCTGCCTCATCTGGCTAAAAAGTTATTTGAGTAAATCGGGGCTGGTCAGCATAAAGGGATTTTCAAATCCCGTCATTTGTCCAGCAAAGTCGGAATTTAGCCAGGCATAAAGCACTGAATATCGACATCTGTTTCTAAACAGTAATTAGCTAACTTTTCACACTCTCATTCATCTGGATCTAGAGATTTAGCATCAATAACCCCAATGGAATTTGGAATATTAGACACTTTTTCGAAACAATAGCAAACTTTAGTCTACCTCATAGGTCTGAGGATGAATTTTGGAGGGCTCTGTCTAAAAGTGTCAAAGAGTTCACATGGACAGTTTGACAAACCTTGCAGCCATGATGTAAAATAGAGTTTTTTCACTTGACTTATCTTTCTCCTATCCACCTCTTCTTCAATTCTCACTGGTAGTTGCTCTTCTTTTCGTGAACACCTTCAGTATGCCGTGCTTAATCTCTTTGGTCCTCACACCATAGACAATGGGGTTCAGTGATGGAGGGACAAGGAGATGTAAAACATTGGCAAATACTGGGATGTCTATTGGGATTTTGTTTCTACTACTGTGAGTTATGGCCAAAACCACAAGAACAGTATAAAAAAATAAGATAAGAATGAGGTGGGAAGAGCAGGTACTCAAAGCCTTCATGGCTGCCCCTTCAGCTTGCAGCTTCAAGACAGAACGAAGGATAAAACAATACGAGATGGTGATAAGTGCCAGGTCACTACTCAGAAAAGCCCAGGCCACAGTCAGTTGGTAAATACTGTTAACTGTAATATCTTCACAGGCCAGAGACACCACTGCTAAGTTGGCACAGAAGCTGTATTTGATGGTATTTCTGGAGCAGTAATGCAGCCGAGATGCAAGCACAGGAATGGGTACCACTAACACTGCACTCCTGATCAAGGTAAAAACCATGGCCTTTACTACAAAACTGTTGGTAATTATGTAGAAGTATCTTAAGGGGTTGCAGATTGCAATATATCGATCATAAGCCATAACAAGGAAGATCCCTGACTCCATCCCAAGGAAGCAATGGACAAAGTACATCTGCGTGAAGCAGGCTGAGGAGCTGATAGTTTTTGAATCAAACCAGAGGACCCCCAGGAGTTTGGGAGTGATTGAGTTACACAGACCTATATCCACCAGTGCCAGGATGGCCAGGAAATAGTACATGGGCTCATGGAGGCTTGGATCAGCATAGAAAGTGATCAGTAGTGTGAGATTGGCCACAAGGGCTATGAGGAAGAGAAGAGCCAGGGGGATGGAGATCCAGTGCTGCCAGCTTTGGATCCCAGGAAAACCCATGAGGAGAAACTCAGACACCTCCGTGGTGCTGTTGGTGTTGGATGAAGACATGGTAGAGGGTTGCTGTGAATAGAAGTTTGAAAAGAAAGACATAATATTATTTTATTTAACATACTGATGTACATCAGCACTTACAGAAGATCCCATCGTGATAACACAACATAATTTTCTCACTAAAGACATTTGTCCAACATGTTGAGTTGCCTTCTCATTGCCCCCAGAACCCATCACTAATTCTGTAAGTATCTCCTGGATGTATTTATTCCTCTATTTCTCCTTTACCCCTTCTTCTCTGAGGTTGTGATTACCCTCCTACTGTCCCACTGGCTGAGGTTTATCAATAGGTGGTTTCCAGATGTTTACACTTGGGCATCACTAGATGTTGTTACAAAGGGGGAGGTAAGAGGCATGTTCTCCTTTCTGTCGGGGCACCTTACCAGGACTAAAGAGATTCACCCACCCGAGCAATCCCTTGGAGACAGAGGGAAAAGGCAGAGTTTTTAATATAAAAGTAATTAGATTGAATCACATGAATAAATTAATTTAAAATCTAATTTTGTCAAATTGAACAAATATAGTTGCTACTATTTGATCATATAAACAAAGCAAGTATCTTATTCTATACATGTAAGGATAACCTATTATTTGTCTTACCTAAAATAACACTCTTATGCATGAAAATTAGCTAACTTTTCACACTTTCATTCATCTGGATCTAGAGATTCAGCATCAATTACCCCAATGGAATTTGTTTTTTTTCTTTGTCTTTTAGATATTTACACCTGAAGGACTTTAATTCGAGAATCTAGCTTCTGTTCAAAGCTCTTATCAGATACATATAAATTATTTACTGTTTATGTCCCTGTTCGATGTAAACCGACCTGATAAGGTATTTAACTTTGAAGGTTGGTATAGAAAAATGCTAAATAAATAAATAAAATTTACTGAAATTCTTGTCTCATGCAGCAAATTCTCTCAGATGTGTATTTTAACAGCTTGATCCTTTGTGTCTACTTTTGGTCTTTTAGGTTCTTTGGATCCCCACAGTTGACTTTCAGAGTCCTCCAGCTAGGAGAGTATTTATTTATTATTCCTTCTCTTTCTCTCTTTGCTTCTCTGTTGTGCATTTATATATAACTTTATTTATCTTCTTTCATGTACTCTACTGTTAGACTTTGTTTCTCTTTCTTTTTTTTCTGCTTCTATGACTTGTGTTGATGGAACCACTAATGCTGGTGTGTGCACACTTATCTCTGCTTCTTCCTACTACCTGTCCTCTAATAACTCAAAACAGAGTCTATCTCCCTGTACTGGCAAATCTTCCACAGACTTATGAAGTGTGTGAGTTCTCTCAGTGTGTTTCTCTAACAGCTCATTGTAAACTGAGTCTAATTAAAATAAATGATAAATTGGGAAGGGAAGAACTTTACATTCAACACTTTAACACTATATATTTTGCTATTCAATATCTTTTGCATCAAACAAGCTACATTGGTCAGGGTTAATTAGTTAATTACTCCTCATTAGTGGCGGGAGACATTGTGAAGCATTAACATGTTTGCTACCAGCTGTGGCAGTATGCTATCTGTTGCTGTGGCAGTATGCTATCTGCTATCATCTTCCCGGAACAAGTTTCACTTCTCTCTCTCTCCCTCGTGCACTTCCAGTCACTCCACCAAAAGGTCTCCGCGTTGCAGCGCATTATTAACATTAACATTCCCTGACCTCGCCTTACCTTTTCAGGATACAGTGTATTTTATCATACATTCACTCAGCTTATTCACTCCTATCTTATATCTATTCACACTTCTTTTCCCTCTTTAAAGTGTTTTGTCATTTTTCAGCAGAGCACTTCAACAGAGCTTCTGCTCTCATTAAACTTGGCCTCTCAACTCCTAAGATTCTCAACTGACGTTTACTTTTCTGACTGCGCCGTGATGTCATCGGGCTGTATTTTTCTTTATTCGTATATAGATTGGGTCACCTAAATATCTCTTGTAGAATCTTCCTGTTACTGTAATTTGATTTCCGCATGCCTGTTTTGCCCAGTTCCAGTGGTAGTAGGCTGAGCTGAGCTGCCGGGATGCAGCTCTGCAATTATCCCAGTTTCTACGTTTTTTATTGGATTCTTGGGTCATTCCATGGGTGTTAGGGGCGGCTGGATGCTACCATTGGATATAAAATATCAATTTTATTTTTATTGCATATGTTTAAAAGCATTTTCCTCAATGGGAGATACAGTATTCTGCTTTGATAAAATTTCTACAAGTCATTTTCATCCTTAAAAGTCATTTTTCAGCTGACGATAAACAACTCTTCTTATTTTAAGTGTCTCAGCTCTGTTTTCAAGTTCTGCCTGGGTTGGGTCTCCAGTGCTCTTCCTGGGCCACGTAGTTGAAACTTTCCTGGTGTCTACGTGGTTTTAGGGGTTTTTTAAAATCCCAAATAGGGAGTTTCCCAAATGGGGCTGGCAGCAATTTTTAAGAGAACCTCAGAGGTCAGTGGCTGGAGTTCTTCAGGTGGCCAGGGTCTCCTTTCCTGGCCACAATTTTTATTTTGTCTTGATTTTCTTTAGTTTTCTTTATTTTTAGCAAAATTTCCCTCCTCCCCCCCATGTAGCAGGTGTCACTCTGACGTCAACGATGACGTCAGCATAGCAGGCCCGGCCATCATTGTAGCAGCATCAGGGCTTCCCTAAGGCTCCAACACTGACCTCTCCATTTTATTAAAAATTCATGGCAGCGATGAACAAGAATTGGACACTTACCCAATCGTCAGGAAGCAGAAGTGACAGCACTTCAGGCCGGTCAGTTGGATCACAGCTGTCAGTGGCGGCAAGAATGACATCAGGCCAGCAGGCAGGAAGCAACGTGGTCTCGGCAGGGGACAGTGATTGCTGATACCACCTACCGCTGCAGGCTGGCTGATTCCTCCCACCCCCCTTTCTTCTTTTTAGGGTCCTGCAGGGCAGCTCCAGCCTATCTTCAAGTCCTCAGCGGTCCGTTCACAGTGGCAGCAATCATGGACTAGCAGCAGCCTCCATCTCTATCACTTTCCTCATGGGCCTTCCCCTCGGCAATGAGGAGCAGCAGCAGACGCGGCGACTCTAGCGCAGCAGAAGTCCACAGGCCTGATCCTACTACAAGGATGAGGAGAAATAGCGGCATCCGGTGGTCAGCAGAAATGAGTCGAAATGATTTCAATTGGGTCAGCCACAGTGAGAAGATCCGAATGAGAGAAAGTCAGCAGAGGAAACAGAGGCCTCAGTCCATTTTTGCCACTGCTCGCTGTCAAGGGAGAAGCTGCACGATGGAGCGAAGAGAGTGCCGCAATAAAGGAGGGGCCCAATTAAAGCATCAGAGAGTGCTGCTGCGTCTGCTTCTGATGCCCCTGCTGCTCATTGCCAAGGGGAGACTCGGAACCCAAAAGAGGAGAGAATTCCATGATTGAGAGAGGAACAGGGCCCGAGTGTATATAACTCACTTCAGGAAGTGTGGAGAAGCATGCTACAGCGCTAGATAGGGCAGTAAGAGGATCCTGCTAGTATAGGATGAACATAAGAACATACCATACTGGGTCAGACCAAGAGTCCATGAAACCCAGCATCCTGTTTCCAACAGTGGCCAATCCAGGCCATAAGAACCTGGCAAGTACCCAAACACTAAGTCTATTCCATGTTACCATTGCTAAGGGGCAGTGGCTATTCTCTAAGTGAACTTAATAGCAGGTAATGGACTTCTCCTCCAACAAGTTATCCAATCCTTTTTTAAACACAGCTATACTAACTGCACTAACCACATCCTCTGGCAACAAATTCCAGAGCTTTATTGTGCATTGAGTAAAAAAGAACTTTCTCCGATTAGTTTTAAATGGGCCACATGCTAACTTCATGGAGTGCACCCTAGTCTTTCTACTATACGAAAGAGTAAATAACCGATTCACATCTACCCGTTCTAGACCTCTCATGATTTTAAACATCTCTATCATATCCCCCCTCAGTCGTCTCTTCTCCAAACTGAAAAGTCCTAACCTCTTTAGTCTTTCCTCATAGGGGAGCTGTTCCATTCCCCTTATCATTTTGGTCGCCCTTCTCTGTACCTTCTCCATCGAATTATATCTTCTTTGAGATGCGGTGACCAGAATTGTACACAGTATTCAAGGTGCGGTATCACCATGGAGCGATACAGAGGCATTATGACATTTTCCGTCTTATTCTATACTGGAGACTATTCCCTTTGCTCCACACTCCAAACTTAATTTTACAAAAGCCTAGCAAGGGGGTTATTGGGTGATTCGATAAGTGACTTGTGAGTCTTCCAAGTGCCTGAAACGCATGAGTTCTATTCCTAGCTATGTCACTGATCCTCTGTGTGGGTTTCTGTGAATCACTTCAAATCTCACTGCCTCAATTTATAACATTAGTCTTTTTCAAATGGCACAAACTGTATTATCTTGCTTTGTATTCTCTCAGTCCCTGAATCCTGTGAACACTGTCTCCATGTCCTGATACAAAGTGAACACATCTCTGCCTTACAGTTACTGATCAACAATCATGCAAAAAAACCCCTCAGGGAGAATAACACAGCAGCAAGAATCCTAGGAAGAGCAAAAGCTCCTGACCACATAAAATCCATTCTGTCTCAGCTCCGCAAGATCAAACTCAGAGCATTCTGCATGGTCTTCAACTGCATGAACAAACCAGCCAAGAATATCTCTTCACTTTTTTGAAGAAGTTAATAAACAAGGTGAACTGGTAGATGTAGTATACTTGGACTTTCAAAAGGCATTTGACAAAGTTCCTCATGAGAGGCTTCTAGGAAAAGTAAAAAGTCATGGGATAGGTGGCGATGTCCTTTCATGGATTACAAACTGGCTAAAAGACAGGAAACAGAGAGTAGGATTAAATGGACAATTTTCTCAGTGGAAAAGGGTAAACAGTGGAGTGCCTCAGGGATCTGTATTGGGACCCTTACTTTTCAATATATTTATAAATGATCTGGAAAGAAATACGACAAATGAGATAATCAAATTTGCAGATGATACAAAATTGTTCAGAGCAGTTAAATCACAAGCAGGTTGTGATAATTTGTAGGAAGACCTTGTGAGACTGGAAAATTGGGCATCCAAATCGCAGATGAAATTTAATGTGGATAAGTGCAGGGTGATGCATATAGGGAAAAATAACCCATGCTATTGTTACACAATGTTAGGTTCCATATTAGGTACTACTACCCAAGAAAGAGATCTAGGCATCATAGTGGATAACACATTGAAATCATCGGCTCAGTGTGCTGCAGCAGTCAAAAAACCAAACAGAATGTTGGGAATTATTAGAAAGGGAATGGTGAATAAAATGGAAAATGTCATAATGCCTCTGTATCGCTCCATGGTGAGACCGCACTTTGAATACTGTGTACAATTCTGTTTGCTGCATCTCAAAAAAGATATAGTTGCGATGGAGAAGGTATAGAGAAGGGCTACCAAAATGATAAGGGGAATGGAACAGCTCCCCTATGAGGAAAGACTAAAGAGGTTAGGACTTTTCAGCTTGGAGAAGAGACGACTGAGGGGGGATGTGATAGAGGTGTTTAAAATCATGACAGGTCTAGAACGGGTAGATGTGAATCGGTTATTTACTCTTTCGGATAATAGAAAGACTAGAGGGCACTCCATGAAGTTAGCATGTGGAACATGTAAAACTAATCAAAGAAAGTTCTTTTTCACTCAATGCACAATTAAACTCTGGAATTTGTTGTCAGAGGATGTGGTTAGTGCAGTTAGTATAGCTGTGTTTAAAAAAGGATTGGATAAGT